>NW_020528186.1:0-159074 GCF_003368295.1 Carassius auratus
ACATATTTTACACTGCGACAAACTACTCCTAGAAAATTTTAATGACATCAATGTCTTTTTTGTGGTCAGTTTAATCTAAAGACCTGTGGTGATGTTTAGTTGTGAAGATTTTGAGTTTTGTTAAAAGATGTGTCCATGGCGCCGTGATGAAGTTTGATGTCTCGCCATGGGAATAAACATGTTATAACTCAGGCATAAAATGTCCGATCTTGCCCAAACTTCACTTGTGTGATAAGGGTCCTGGCCTTAAACAGATCTGAAGGCCAATATTCCATCGAGTGTTGCAAAATGGCTCGATAGCGCCACCTATACATTTTCAACGGAGTGCGTATTCACTTTAAACAGAGTGCGCCTCGAGCTATGTTTCACGTACATGTACAAAAATCGGTACACACATGTAACACACCAATATCTATGAAAAAGTCTCTGGTACGAAATCCGAATCCCAACTGGAAGTCAGTTATTTTAGAATTTTCTCTGCAAAACTTGTGTTGTTTGGCCATTTTCAGGGGTTGTACTTTAACAAACTCCTCCTAGAGATTTATTCAGATCAACACCCAACTTGGTCAGTGTAATCTAAAGCCTTTTGCGATCTTAAATTGCGAAGATCTTGAGGTTTCGTTAAGGGCGTGTCCATGGCGGCCTGACAAATTTCGATGTTTCGCCATGAATAGGATGTTGTTATAACTCAGTCATAAAATGTCCGATCTTGCCCAAACTTCACTTGTGTGATAAGGGTCCTGCCCTGAACACATCTGAAGGCCAATATTCCATTATAATGATAGCGCCACCTGCTGGCAACAGGAAGATTGGCACATATATGGAATAAACATTGATATGTTCTACTTATATTTATGAGTTTAAACGCATATTTCTCACCGTTCACCTGTTAACTAAAGCCCACTCACTGCCGGTGAGCCCGGGTGCGAGGGCCCGTTCATCGCTGCTTGCAGCTTTAATTATTATTATTATTATTACGGTGCCAAATGAATCACCTTTTTGAAGGCCTAAACATACTCAAAAAGTCAAGAAAATTTGCACACACCTCCGAACTGGCGAAAATTTATGTCTGATATGGGTTTCAGAAGTGGGCGTGGCAAAATGGCTCGATAGCGCCACCTATATACGTTCAGCGATGTGCGCCTCGAGCTACGTTTCACGCACATGTATGAACATCGGTACACACATGTAACACACCAAGACCTACAAAAAAGACTCTTGGAGCAAAATTCTAAACCCAACAGGAAGTCAGATATTTTTTATTTTATAAGCAAATTTTTTTGTCATTTTTGCCATTTCCATGCATTGTATTTTAACGAAATCCTCCTAGAGATTAATTCAGATCAACACCAAATTTTGTATGCCTAATCTAAAGGCCTTTGCGATGTTAAATTGCGAAGATCTTGAGTTTTCGTTCAAGTTCGTGTCCGTGGCGGCCTGGCGAATTTCGATGATTCGCCATGAAAAATGAAGTTGCTATAACTCAGACATACAATGACCAATCTGCCCCAAACTTCACATGTTTGATGAGACTCCTGACCTGAACAGATTGACATGCCCATATTCAGTTATAGTCATAGCGCCACCTATTGGCAACAGGAAGTGAAATTTTTTACACTGCGATGAATTACTCCTAGAAATTTTATAACATCAATGTATTTTTTGTGGTCAGTCTAATCTAAAGGCCTGTGCGATGTTAAGTTGTGAAGATCTTTAGTTTTCGCTAAAAGGCGTGTCCATGGCGCCGTCACGAAGTTCGATGTCTCGCCATGGGAATAAAAGATGTTATAACTCAGGCATAAAATGTCCGATCTTCCCTAAACTGCACATGTGTGATAAGAGTCCTGGCCTGAACACATCTGAAGGCCAAAATTCCATCAGGTGTGGCAAAATGGCTCGATAGCGCCACCTATACACTTTCAACAGAGTGCGCCTCGAGCTATGTTTCACGTACATGTACAAAAATCGGTATACACATGTAACACACCAATACCTACAAAAAAGTCTCTTGGTACGAAATCCGAATCCCAACAGGAAGTCGGTTATTTAGAATTTTCTCTGCAAAATTGGCGTTGTTTTTGCCATTTTCATGGGTTGTACTTTAACGAACTCCTCCTAGAGATTTATTCAGATCAACACCAAACCTGGTCAGTGTAATCTTAAGCCCTTTGCGATGTTAAATTGCGAAGATCTTTAGATTTCATTAAAGGGCGTGTCCATGGCGGCCTGACAAATTTCGATGTTTCGCCATGAAAAAGGAAGTTGCTGTAACTCAGACATACAATGTCCAATCTGCCCCA
This sequence comes from Carassius auratus, assembly GCF_003368295.1. NCBI lineage: Eukaryota > Metazoa > Chordata > Actinopteri > Cypriniformes > Cyprinidae > Carassius > Carassius auratus. The sequence continues at coordinate 2,301 of NW_020528186.1, forward strand.
AACTTCACATGTTAGATAAAACTTCTGCCCTTAACAGATCTACATGCCCACATTCAGTTATAGTCATAGCGCCACCTATTGGCAACAGGAAGTGACATGGTTTACGCTGCGACAAACTACTCCTATAATTTTTTTGAGATTAACATATATTTTGTGGTCAGTCTAATCTAAAGGCCTGTGCAATGTTAACTTTTGGAGATCTTGAGTTTTTTTTAAAGGGCGTTTCCATGGCGCCATGACAAAATTTGATGTCTTGCCACAGCAAGAGAAGTTGTTGTAACTCAAGCATAAAATGTTCAATGTTCCCCAAACTTCACATGTTTGATAAAAGTCCTGGCCTGAACACATCTGAAGGCCAATATTCCATTATAATGATAGCGCCACCTGCTGGCAACGGTAAGATTGGCACATATATGGGATATACTTTGATATATTCCACTTATATTTAGGACATTAAATGCACATTTCTCAACGTTCACCTTTTTACTAAAGCCACATGATGCCGGTGAGCCCGGGTGCGAGGGCCCGTTCATCGCTGCTTGCAGCTTTAATTAGGGCCCGAGCACCGAGGTGCCTAAACATACTCAAAAAGTCAGGAAAATTTGCACCCACCTCCGAACTGGCGAAAATTTACGTCTGATATGGGAATCAGAAGTGGGCGTGGCAAAATGGCTCGATAGCGCCACCTATACACGTTCAGCAGTGTGCGCCTCAAGCTACGTTTCACGCACATGTATGAAAATCAGTACACACATGTAACACACCAAGACCTACAAAAAAGACTCCTGGAGCAAAATTCTAAACCCAACAGGAAGTCAGATATTTTTTATTTTATGAGCAAATTTTTTGTCATTTTTGCCATTTCCATGCGTTGTATTTTAACGAACTCCTCCTAGAAATGAATTCAGATCAACAACAAATTTGGTATGCCTAATCTAAAGGCCTTTGCGATGTTAAATTGCGAAGATCTTGAGTTTTCATTCAAGTTCGTGTCCGTGGCGGCCTGACGAATTTTCGCTGATTCGCCATGAAAAATGGAGTTGCTATAACTTAGACATACAATGTCCAATCTGCCCCAAACTTCACAGGTTTGATGAGACTCTGACCCTGAACATATTGACATGCCCATATTCAGTTATAGTCATAGCGCCACCTATTGGCAACAGGAAGTGACATATTTTACATTGCGACAAAATACTCCTAGAAATTTTATGACATCAATGTCTTTTTTGTGGTCAGTCTAATCTAAAGGCCTGTGCGATGTTAAGTTGTGAAGATCTTGAGTTTTCGTTAAAATGCGTGTCCATGGCGCCGTCACGAAGTTCGATGTCTCGCCATGGAAATAAAAGATGTTATAACTCAGGCATAAAATGTCCGGTCTTCCCCAAAGTTCACATGTGTGATAAGAGTCCTGGCCTGAACACATCTGAAGGCCAATATTCCATCAGGTGTGGCAAAATGGCTCGATAGCGCCACCTATACACTTTCAACAGAGTGCGCCTCGAGCTATGTTTCACGTACATGTACAAAAATCGGTATACACATGTAACACACCAATACCTACAAAAAAGTATCTTGGTACGAAATCCGAATCCCAAAAGGAAGTCGGTTATTTAGAATTTTCTCTGCAAAATTGGCGCTGTTTTTGCCATTTTCAGGGGTTGTACTTTAACGAACTCCTCCTAGAGATTTATTCAGATCAACAGCAAACTTGGTCAGTTAAATCTAAAGGCCTTTACGATGTTAAATTGCGAAGATCTTGAGGTTTCGTTAAAGGGCGTGTCCATGGCGGCGTGACAAATTTCGATGTTTCGCCATGAAAAAGGAAGTTGCTGTAACTCAGTCATACAATGTCCAATCTGCCCCAAACATCACATGTTAGATAAGACTACTGCCCTTAACAGATCTACATGGCCATATTCAGTTATAGTCATAGCGCCACCTGCTGGCAACAGGAAGTGACATGTTTTACACTGAGACAAACTACTCCTAGAAATAGTATGACATTAATGTTTTTTTTTTGTGGTCAGTCTAATCTAAAGGCATGTGCAATGCTAAATTATGGCGATCTTGTTTTTTTTTAAGGGGCGTGTCCATGGCGCCATGACAAAATTTGTTGTCTCGCCACAGTAAAGGAAGTTGTTGTAACTCAGGCATAAAATGTTCGATCTTCCCCAAACTTCACATTTTCGATAAGAGTCCTGCCCTGAACACAACTGAAGGCCAATATTCCATTATAATGATAGCGCCACCTGCTGGCAACAGGAAGATTGGCACAGATATGGAATAACTTTGATATATTCCACTTATATTTATGAGTTTAAATGCATATTTCTCACCGCTCACCTATTTACTAAAGCCACTCACTGCCGGTGAGCCCGGGTGCGAGGGCCCGTTCATTGCTGCTTGCAGCTTTAATTAGGGCCCGAGCACCGAGGTGCAAGGACCCTCTTGTATCTGCTTTGTTTATTATTAGGGCCCGAGCACCGAGGTGCGAGGACCCTCTTGTATCTGCTTTGTTTTTTATTTTTCTTCTTCTTCTTCTTCTTCTTCTTCTCCCGAATGAATCGCATTTTTGAGGGCTTTAACATGCTCAAAAAGTCATGAAACTTTGCACACGCGTCAAACCTGGTGAAAATTTTCGTCTGATATAGGATTCAGAAGAGGGTGTGGCAAAATGACTCGACAGCGCCACCTATACCAAGAAAATCAACAGCCTTCCAGCTATGTTTCACGTACATGCACGATAATTGGCACACATATGTAACACACCAATACCTACAAAAAAGACTCTTGGAGCGAAATTCTAAACCCAACAGGAAGTCGGTTATTTTTAATATTATGAGCATATTTTGTGTAATTTTGGTCATTTCCATGTGTTGTATTTTAACGAACTCCTCCTAGAGAGTTCTTCAAATCAACACCAAATTTGGTATGCCTAATATAAAGGCCTTTGCGATGTTAAATTGCGAAGATCTTGAGTTTTCGTTGAAGGGCGTGTCCGTGGCGGCCTGGCGAATTTCGATGATTCGCCATGAAAAATGTAGTTGCTATAACTCACACATACAATGTCCAATCTGCCCCAAACTTCACATGTTTGATGAGACTCCGAACCTGAACAGATTGACATGCCCATATTCAGTTATAGTCATAGCGCCACCTATTGGCAACAGGAAGTGACATATTTTACGCTGCGACGAACTACTCCTAGAAATGTTATGACATCAATGTATTTTTTGTGGTCAGTCTAATCTAAAGGCCTGTGCGATGTTCAGTTGTGAAGATCTTGAGTTTTCGTTAAAAGGCTTGTTCATGGCGCCGCGACGAAGTTCGATGTCTCGCCATGGGAATAAAAGATGTTATAACTCAGGCATAAAATGTCCGATCTTCCCCTAACTTCACATGTGTGATAAGAGTCCTGGCCTGAACAGACCTGCAGGCCAATATTCCACCGGGTGTGGCAGAATGACTCTATAGCGCCACCTATACATTTTCAACCGAGTGCGCCTCGAGCTATGTTTCACGTACATGTACAAAAATTGGTACACACATGTAACACACCAATATCTACAAAAAAGTATCTTGGTACAAAATCCAAATCCCAACAGGAAGTCGGTTATTTTGAATTTTCCCTTCAAAATTGGTGTTGTTTTTGCCATTTTCAGGGGTTGTACTTTAACGAACTCCTCCTAGAGATTAATTCAGATCAACACCAAACTTGGTCAGTGTAATCTAAAGCCCTTTGCGATAATAAGTTGCGAAGGACTTGAGGTTTCATTAAAGGGCGGGTCCATGGCGGCCTGACAAATTTCGATGTTTCGCCATGAAAAAGGAAGTTGCTGTAACTCAGACATACAATGTCCAATCTGCCCCAAACTTCACATGTTGGATAAGACTCTTGACCTGAACAGATCTATATGCCAATATTCAATTAAAGTCATAGCGCCACCTATTGGCAACAGGAAGTTACATATTTTACACTGCGACAAACTACTCCTTGAAATTTTATGACATCAATGTCTTTTTTGTGGTCAGTCTAATCTAAAGACCTGTGTGATGTTTAGTTGTGAAGATCTTGAGTTTTTGTTAAAAAGTGTGTCCATGGCGCCGTGATGAAGTTCGATGTCTCTCCATGGGAATAAAAGATGTTATAACTCAGGCATAAAATGTCCGATCTTGCCCAAACTTCACTTGTGTGATAAGGGTCCTGGCCTAAACAGATCTGAAGGCCAATATTCCATTGAGTGTGGCAAAATGGCTCGATAGCGCCACCTATACACTTTCAACGGAGTGCGTATACACTTTAAACGGAGTGCGCCCCAAGCTATGTTTCACGTACATGTACAAAAATCGGTACACACATGTAACACACCAATATCTACGAAAAAGTCTCTTGGTACGAAATCTGAATCCCAACAGGAAGTCAGTTATTTCGAATTTTCTCTGCAAAATTAGTGTTGTTTTGGCCATTTTCAGGGGTTGTACTTTAACGAACTCCTCCTAGATATTTATTCAGATCAACACCAAACTTGGTCAGTGTAATCTAAAGCCTTTTGCGATCTTAAATTGCGAAGATCTTGAGGTTTCGTTAAAGGGCGTGTCCATGTCGGCATGACAAATTTCGATTATTTCGCCATGAAATAGGATGTTGTTGTAACTCAGGCATAAAATGTCCAATCCTCCCCAAACCTCACATGTTCGATAAAAGTCCTGCCCTGAACACATCTGAAGGCCAATATTCCATTATAATGATAGCGCCACCTGCTGGCAACAGGAAGATTGGCACATATATGGAATAAACATTGATATATTCTACTTATATTTATGAGTTTAAACGCATATTTCTCACCGTTCACCTATTAACTAAAGCCACTCACTGCCGGTGAGCCCGGGTGCGAGGGCCCGTTCATCGCTGCTTGCAGCTTTAATTATTATTAGGGCTCAAGCCCGAAGGAGCGAAGAGCTCTATTGTTCTTCTAAGGATTATTCTTCTTCTTATTATTTTTTTTATTTTTTATTAAACCTTCCGGGGGTTTTTGGGGGCCTTAACATGCTCAAAAACTCTTGAAAATTGGCACACACATTGGAATCTGCGGCCATCAGGACACTGCAGAGGCTGGGACCCGGGCGTGGCACAGGGGCTCTACAGCGCCCCCTGGAACACAGTCAGAAATCTTGAACCATAGCTCACACACACTAGCATGTATTTATATGAAACTCGGTACACTTATAGATCTCATTGGGCCGAACAACTTTCACACTTTATGTCATAGGCTCCGCCCAACAGGAAGTCAGCTATTCAGGGCTGTTTAAAAAAAGCATGCTTGGAATTTGAAATACTCCTCTGAGGTTTTCAACCCGTTCGCCACGAAACTCTGTGAACATGATCTCAAGACATTGGGGATGAAAAATTGCGAGGGGATTTTTGATATCTCGAACGGTTTGCCCGTGGCGAGGCGTGGAATTTATGGCTAGAAATGAGAAACAGGAAATGTCTAATGACATCCACATACATTTCCTGAATTTGATCAAACTTCATTGGTTTGTTCGTTGTATGATACCGATCGTATATATGTGACTATTAAGAGTCAACATTATAGCGCCACCAACTGGCAGCAGGAAGTGAGTCATTTTCCAAATGCTTTGAATTCAGCATCTTATTTTTACTCGATTTACTAAAAACTTCATCAGAATAATGACAAAACACGGCTGATGTAAATCTGTTGTGGGGATATTGATATCTAATATAGTGTTGCCATGGCAATGTGTCAAACTTGAATGTTCTGTTATGGTGAGTTTGAGGCAGACAACAAGCTCAGATTTACATGAAACTCAAAACACATATCAGTATTAGTGACAGCTAGACGATGGCAAAAGCTTTTAAAAGGGCGTGAAGGAGGCACTCTATAGCGCCACCTTTTGTCAAAAGTGGGGGGGTTAGTTTTAGCTACAGACACCAAACTTGGTACATAAATTGTTCTTATCAAGACAACTTTCTAATTCACAGTCATCAGCTACGACCAACAGAAAGTCGGCTATTTTGATTTGAATATTTAAATTGAGCTCTGATTTAATGCATACTCCTCACAGGAAATGTTCACTATACTCACCAAACTTTGTCTACATGTTGAAAAAACATTGAGGAACTTAAATTGCGAACGGATTTTGGTTAGCTTGAACGGTTTTGTCGTGGTGATTTTTTGAAATGACAGTAAAAAGGGAATCATTAATTGTCTTGTATTTTTAAATTGCAGCTTCCAAACACTTAAAAAAAAAATTCATACAGAGATCAAATCATTCTGAGGACATATGCATAGTTTCATGACTTTACAACACTGTATGATTAAAAGAAAATTAAAAAACTGTCAGACATCTCAACTCACTCTGTCCCTCTGTTTGAGGAATGTATGTGTGCTGACTGAGTGTGTGTGTGTGTGTGTGTGTCTGTGAGTGGGGGATGGGCATGAGCTGAGTGGCAGACACAATGAGAGACAGAAAGAGAGAGAGAGAGAAAGAGAGAGAGAGAGAGACTTAATCATCTCTTTAATCACCAGAAAAAAAAAAGTATTTTAAATTGTTATTTTTTGTTGCTGTTGCTAACATTGCTGTTTTCATTACAGCTTAAGAAATCTCTTAGGCCTTATCCTTTTCTGACAGTTTCAGGAATTAAAAACAAAATTCTAAAAATACTTATTTGTGCTGCAAATAATAATTTCAAACTCATTTGATACTGACCTATTCCATCCTGTGACATCGGACATTTGCGGATGAATGTTCGTAATTGATGGATGGACATCTATGGCCGGATAAAAGTCATCAGCAATCCGGCACAGAGAAAAGAAAAATAAAGTAAAAAACAAAACAAAAACAGGCATAAATTTGGCCTGACATTGGACATTTGAGAGTCTCAAATTTAGGGACCGTCTCTAAAGTTACATGTGATATTGTTATACACTTTTCTAACATCAGTACCATTTGAAGAGAATTACTTACAGTCATAAAAACAACTGTAATTGTTCATCTACGTGACAGCTATAATGCACAATTAAATTGAATGTTTGATGTTTATTAAAACAAACTGTAAGTCATATGTACATTATGCTACTTTTCACATGGACTCAAAAGCAAATTTGAAGCTCAATAGCATTTGAGGAGAAAGACTTGCAGTCATAAAACAATTTTAATGTGTTAATTTAGGTGTCAGCTACAATGCACACCTTATACATTTATATATATATATATATATATATATATATATATATATATATATATATATTACAATAAAGTGTTACTAAAGTTATATATATTGTTCTTTGTATGTGATTTCAAAGTCTAGATCGGTCGGATTAACCCTTTAACTGTCGTATCCCTTAAAACTTGATTGCCAGAGGGTTACTGTAAATGCTTATGCCCGCTGGGCACAGTTTTCCCGATGCCACCGGGGTGGCGTTGCACTGACGGCTTGAGCCCGCCATCGCTGCTTGCAGCTATATTTATTATTATTATTTTTTGTTTTTTTTTAAACCTTCCGGGCATTTTTGGGGGCCTTAACATGCTCAAAAACTCTTGAAAATTGGCACACACATTGGAATCTGCGGCCATCAGGACGCCACAGAGACTGGGACCCGGGCGTGGCACAGGGGCTCTATAGCGCCCCCTGGAACACCGTCAGAAATCTTGAACCATAGCTCACACACGCTTGCATGTATTTATATGAAACTCAGTACACTTATAGATCTCATTGAGCTGAACAACTTTCGAGCTCTATGTCATAGGCTCCGCCCAACAGGAAGTCAGCTATTCAGGGCTGTTTAAAAAAAGCATGCTCTGGAATTTGATATACTTGTCATAGGTTTTTTACTTGATTGCCACGAAACTCGGTCAACATAATCTCAAGACATTGGGGATGACAAATTGCGAGGGGATTTTTGATGTCTCAAACGGTTTGCTCGTGGCGAGACATTGAAATTAGAGCAATAAATGAGAAACAGGAAATGCCTAATAACATCCACATACATTGCCTGAGTTTGATCAAACTTCATCGGTTTGTTCGCTGTATGATACCGATCGTATATATGTGACTATTAAGAGTCAACGTTATAGCGCCACCAACTGGCAGCAGGAAGTGTGTCATTTTCAAAATGCTTTGAATTCAGCATCTTATTTTTACTCGATTTGCTGCAAATTTCATCAGAATAATGACAAAACACGGCCGATGAAAATCTGTTGTGGGGATATTGATATCTTATATAGTGTTGCCATGGCAACATGTCAAACTTGAATATTCTGTTATGGTGAGTTTGAGGCAGATAACAAGCTCAGATTTACATGAAAGTCAAAACACATATCGATATTATTGATAGCTAGACAATGGCAAAAGTTCATAAGAGGGCGTGGAAGAGGCACTCTATAGCGCCACCTTTTGTCAAAAGTGGGGGGGTTAGTTTTAGTTACAGACACCAAACTCAGTATAAAAATTGTTCTTATCAAGACGGACAACTTTCTAATTCACAGTCATCAGCTACGATCAACAGGAAGTCGGCTATTTTGATTTGAATGTGGATTGTTTTTTACATTTAGCTGTGAATTAATGCATACTGCTCAGAGGAGAGTAACACTATACACACCAAACTTTGTCTACATGTTGAAAAAACATTGAGGAACTTAAATTGTGAATGGGTTTTGGATAGCTTGGATGGTTTTGTCGTGGTGATTTTTTTAAATGACAGTAAAGATTGAATTATTAATTTTCCTGCATTTTTAAATTCCAAACACTTCAAAACCTTTTTTCATACAGAAAAAAAAGTTATTCTTAGTAAATATGCATAGTTTCATGACTTTACAACACTGTATGGATAACAGAAAATTAAAAAACTGTCAGAAATCTCATCTCACTCTGTCCCTCTGTTTGAGTGTGTGTTCTTAGACTTCCACTGTCTGAGAGAAAATGCGCCCCTACAGGTTCAATTCCCGGACTAAAAAAGGGAGGAGACTCTCTTTTGGTTTCACTTTTAAATCGGTTAAAATACAAATAAATACTTGGATTTAATTCACACTGACAAGCTAAACCAACATATATGATTATTATCAGGTCAGGGCTCATTAATAATTGATGTGTGGTCAGTGATACGTGAGAAACAGGAGAGATGAATCACCGCTCTGAGCAGGAGCGTGTGGAATGATGAGCTCAGAAAAAACGAGTTTATTCTTGTTTTATAGCTATTAAAAATAAAGTATTGCAGCGATATCACACAATTCACCAATTAGAGCATACCAAGAGCTAAATTAAGATGTTTTTGAACTGTTTGTGTGAAAATGAAATATTCGTGGCTGCCTATCTGAAATCACTGCCTCCGATCAGCGCGCACAGTGTCACAAGTTCAAAACAAACAAATTTATTCTTGTTTAAGAGCTTTTTAAAATAAAGTATTGCCATAAATGCACACAATACATCCATTATAACACAACACGAGCTAAATGCAGGTGTTTGTGACCCGTTTATGTGTGCAAGACTATTTGAAAGCGCGACTGGCAGAATAACATATATCTCTCGAGCTGCAGGATTCTGCCTTTCGTCGTAAGAACGAACACATCACGGACAAGATTATTTAAAAATACATAATAGCTTGGCGAATATAAACGAAAACAGCCAGGTGAACATAAACTGTTGAGAAATAAATCTGAAGTGGATCTACTGGATTTTAATATTAATTGACCGCATATACCAGCTGCTTCTGTCTTCAATTTTAATCTATATAAAAAAATTAAACTCATTCATCTTGGCTGCTTTTTTAATATGTGTACGTATTTATTTATTATTTTGCTCTAACAAGACTTAATCTATATTTAATTAAATCAATTACATTTTATTTTACATTTGATTTGTCCATTTCTGCATCTAAACGCCTAAAAACCTAAAACATGCTCTATTATACTATTGCGTTATATATGCATTATAGTTATAAAAACAAATACATTTAGAAATCTTAGGCCTTGTCCTTTTCTGACAGTTTTGGGGATTTTTAAAAATCCTAAAAAACCTTATTTGTGCTGCAAATAATAATTTCAAATTAATTTGATACTGACCTCTGACATCCTGTGACATGATATTTATTTGAATTTACATAATCTCATGGATGTAACAGTAAATCTGTTCAGCTCGCAGATCAAGACTAAGCTCTAATGCAAGCAGAACTTTCACAAATGCTTGTAGGTCAATAAAATCATTACAAAACACTTACAAATCATTTAAGGGATTTGATAACACTGTAAAATAATATCTAATTTGTTAACATTAGCAAATGCATTGATAACACTTTATAATAACTGCACTCATTAGTAAATAGTCAGTTCATGCTTCATAAAGCCTTGTCCCAATATTAATAGTCAGTAGTAAGCAGTTTATAAATACAGCTATAAATAGCTTGTTCTTGGTTTATAAGCACATTTATTAAAAAGGAGAGTAAAGGGTCAGTTATCTTCCTATGAAAAAAAAATAAACAAACAACAACACAGATTGATACAGAACTCAGAAATGTTATTGTGGATTTATGATAAACTCAGCCTGTAAATTAATTCATTCTCCTCCAAGAAGACACAAGTAGGTCACATCAAACTTTTTTAACATGATGCCAATATACTGAAGATGTTAAATTTCGAATGGGTTTAGGATACCTTAAATGGTGTGGCCATAGCAATTTATTAAAGGAACATAAAAAAATACAATAGTTATTTTACTATATCTTTAAAATTTTTAATTCCAACTCTTCATAATTTTTTATATACGTAGAAGTCATCATTTGAAGGAAGCACAGTAAGTTTCATAGCTTTATCATTTTCAAAAGCATATATATAACATATAAATCAAGCTTGCAATTCTTAGTACCAATAATGGCCACCAGATGGAGCTATAGGATTACTTTTAAATAATTATTGTAGAAACAAGTATGATTTAAATCATTTATAGAAATCTTTCAAAGAAAAATAATATGAATTTTATGTATTTTACTGATAAAATGACCCTCACTTAATTAGAATAACATGCTGAAGTATTGTGAAATACTGTATATTAAGAATAATTCTTAATAGGCTTTATGGACAGATAAGTTTTGAGTGACTCTTGAAGGATCAGCACCACATCCTCTTTTACCACTGTTTAAAGAATGTATGTTACAGTACAGGTACGGATGAATTTTGAATAGCTTGAATGGTTTTGTCGTGGTGATTTTTTGAAATAACAGTAAAAAAGTAACCAGTAAATGTCTTTTATTTTTTTAAGTGCAGCTTCTAAACACTTCAAAAAAATTTACACATAGAAGTCAAGTCATGCTGAGGAAATATGCATAGTTTCATGACTATACAACACTATATGGATGATAGAAAATTAAAAAACTATCATACATCTGATGTCACTCTGTCACTGTGGGTAATGTGTGTGTGTGTGTGTGTGTGTGTGTTAAGTGAATTAGGTGTGAAACTATCAGGGAGCATTTACTCTCCAGCGCCAACATTTTACAGAACTGCCACTTTCCTGGAGTCTCAGAATTACAATGTGTCAGGTTCTGAGAGATCAAAGATTCCAAAAAATGATTTAATTAGAATACCATGAAGTATTGTGAAATACTATATATTAAGACTTTATATATAGGCTTTATGAACAGATTAGAGTGACTCGTGAAGGACCAGCACCACCTCCTCTTGTCTGATGGTATGAGGAATATATCTTCCATAATCCGAGATTAAGATTTAGGAGCTCATTTTTATTCCACCTCCTTTCCTGAAAGTCTATCTTGCAGAATTGACTAAAAATTAATCTTCACATTAATTCCTAATTATTTTGCAATTCTTTTTGTCAGTTCTTCTTGACCTGTTTTTTTTTTCTTCTTCTTTTCTGACCTCATGACCCAGTCAGCATTTTTGTACAATGGTCAAGTCTTAACTTATCCATTTCTGTATTGCATTTGTGTTTGATATTTCTCATGGGTATTTCATAATTTTCGACTTTGAGTTAAAACAGTTTGAGTTAAAACTCTTTTTTAGCGCATTTCATCTGTAAAAGAAAACATGCCTAATAATTCTGCACACATGAATATAAGGAGTTTTTCTCTTCCAGCTTTCCTGGACTATTGTATAGCACTCATAAATGATTAAATAAAAAATAATGGTAGTTATTAAGATTGATATGGTTTGGAATTGGTAAAATGTGCTTGGAAAAAAATCACAATAAAACAATGTTTTAATGTTTAAGTTTGGAATATTAACTGACATGAATGAATGCTCTATAAATATTGTTCATGTTAACAATGTTTATAAATGAAATCTTATTGTAAAGTGTTACTAAAGTTATATATATATATATATATATATATATTGTTCTGTGAATGTGATTTTAAAGTCTAGATGATTCGGATTAACCCTTTAACCGCCATATCCTTTAAAACCTCACTGCCAGAGGGATATTGTGAATGCATGTGCCCGCTGGGCACAGTTTACCTGATGCCACCGGGGTGGCGATGGCATTGGTGGCTTGAGCCCGCCATCGCTGCTTGCAGCTATATTTCTTTTTTTTTTTTTTTTTTTTTTATTAAACCTTCCGGGGGTTTTTAGGGGCCTTAACATGCTCAAAAACTCTTGAGGAACTTAAATTGCGAACGGATTTTGGTTAGCTTGAACGGTTTGGTCGTGGTGATTTTTTGAAATGACAGTAAAAAGGGAATCATTAATTGTCTTGTATTTTTAAATTGCAGCTTCCAAACACTTAAAAAATTCATACAGAGATCAAATCATTCTGAGGACATATGCATAGTTTCATGACTTTACAACACTGTATGATTAAAAGAAAATTAAAAAACTGTCAGACATCTCAACTCACTCTGTCCCTCTGTTTGAGGGGAATGTATGTGTGCTGACTGAGTGTGTGTGTGTGTGTCTGTGAGTGGGTGATGGGCATGAGCTGAGTGGCAGACACAATGAGAGAGAGAAAGAGAGAGAGAGAGAGAGAGAGAGAGAGAGAGAGAGAGAGACTTAATCATCTCACCAGAAAAAAAAAGTATTTTAAATTGTTATTTTTTGTTGCTGTTGCTAACATTGCTGTTTTCATTAAAACTTAAGAAATATCTTAGGCCTTATCCTTTTCTGACAGTTTCAGGAATTAAAAACAAAATTCTAAAAATACTTATTTTTGCTGCAAATAATAATTTCAACTCATTTGATACTGACCTATTCCATCCTGTGACATGACATGTATCTACATTTTAAAAATCTCATGGATGTAACAGTAAAACTGTTAAGCTCACAGATCAAGACTAAGCTGTAATGCAAGCAGAACTTTCACAAATGCTTATAAGTCATTTATGGATTTAATAACAATGTAAAATAATGTCTAATTTGTTAACATTAGTAAATGCATTTGTAACACTTTATAATAACTGCACTCATTAGTAAATGGTCAGTTCATGCTTTATAAAGTCTTGTCCCAACATTAATAGTCATTAGTAAGGAGCTTATAAATACAGCTATAAATAGCTTGTTCTTGGTTTATAAGCACATTTATTAAAAAGGAGAGTAAAGGCTCAGTTATCTTCCTATGAAAAATAAAAAAATTAAAATAACAGACAACAACACTGATTGATACAGAACTCAGAAATGTTATTGTGGATTTATGATAAAATCACCCTGTAAATGAATTCATACTCCTCCAAGAAGACACAAGTAGTTCACACCAAACTTTTTCAGCATAATGCCAATATACTGAAGATGTTAAATTGTGAATGGGTTTAGGATACCTTAAATGGTGTGGCCATTGCGATTTATTAAAGTAACATAAAAAAATACAATAGTTATTTTACTATATCTTTAAAATTTTTCATTCCAACTCTTCATAATTTTTTATATACGTAGAAGTCATCATTTGAAGGAAGCACAGTAAGTTTCATAGCTTTATTATGTTCAGGAGCCAGCATAAAATTAAAACTATCATAACATATAAATCAAGCTTGCAATTCTTAGTACCAATAATGGCCACCAGATGGAGATATAGGATTACTTTTAAATAATTATTGTAGAAACGAGAATGATTTATAGCATTTATAGAAATCTTTCAAAGAAAAATATGTATTTTATGTATTTTACTGATAAAATGACCCTCACTTAATTAGAATAACAAGCTGAAGTATTGTGAAATACTGTATATTAAGAATAATTCTTTTTAGGCTTTATGGACAGATACGTTTTGAGTGACTCTTGAAGGATCAGCACCACATCCTCTTTTATCACTGTTTAAAGAATTTATCTTACAGAACAGTTGCGAATGAATTTGGATAGCTTGAATGGTTTTGTCATGATGATTTTTTGAAATAACAGTAAAAAAGGAACCAGTAAATGTCTTTTATTCTTTTAAAGTGCAGCTTCTAAACACTTCAAAAAAGGTACACATAGAAGAAGGAAATATGCATAGTTTCATGACTATACAACACTATATGGATGATAGAAAATTTAAAAACTATCATACATCTGATGTCACTCTGTCCCTCTGTCACTGTGGGTAATGTGTGTGTGTGTCTGTGTTAGGTGTGTGTGCTGAGTTTGTGTGAATGTGTGGAGGAGGGGGATGGGCTAGGTGTCAGAGAGAGAGAGAGAGAGAGAGAGAAAGAGAGAGGGAGGGAGACTTAATCATCTCTTTAATCACCAGAATTATAGGTCAATAAAATTATTACAAAACACTAATAAATTATTAAGAGAGAGAGAGAGAGACAGGGAGAAACATCTCAGAGTTAACATCTCTTTAATCACCAGCAGGAAAAAAATCAGTAATTTTGTGTTGTTGTTGTTTTTTTTTTTTTTTTTCATCATTACAGCTTAAAGCTGTAGTAGGTAACTTTTGACACTCTAGCGGTTAATAAACAGAACTGCTTGCGTCTTGCGGAAGAACATTGTAGCCGGAACTACTTCTCTCTGTTTATGTCTATGAAGAATCACAAAGGTACTTGGGTTACTTCACTGAAGCAATCTAAAATAGTCAGAATATAAACACTTATTATAGGTGTACTCTAGTGATTCAGGACAGGCTGATAACACGGTTTGGAAAATGGATTCATGGTGTACTCACTTATTATGTACATTTTGTAAATCTTGAACACAAAAAAAAAGTTATGGACCGTAGCTCTGATTGGTTGTTTCTTAACGGGAGCGGTGCATTTCTGCAAATGGCAATAGGACCACTGGGAGGAGCCAGAGAAGCTTGATTTTTTTCACAAATTATCCATCTCATATACTACTGTCAGAACATAATGACAGGTTAACAAATATGTAAAAAAAATATTTTTTTATAAAAGTTACCTACTGCAGCTTTAAGAAATATCTTAGGCCTCATCATTTTCTGTCAGTTTTAGGGACAAAAAAACTAGTACAAGTTGATTTGTAATCCTAAACCAGTTAATTTAATTAATTTACATAACACCTTAACTGGAAAAGAATTAAGAATTAAAGTGAAGAATTAGGTGTGAAACTATTAGGGAGCATTTAGTCTGCAGCGCCAACAATTTACAGAACTGCCAATTTCCTGGAGTCTCAGAATTACAATGTGTCAGGTTCTGAGAGATCTAAGATTCCAAAAAATGATTGAATTAGAATACCATGAAGTATTGTGAAATACTATATATTAAGACTTTATATATAGGCTTAATGAACAGATTAGAGTGACTCGTTAAGGACCAGCACCACCTCCTCTTGTCCGATGGTTTGAGGAATATATCTTCCAAAATCTGGGTTTAAGATTTAGGAGCTAATTTTTTAATCTTGCAGAATTGACTAAAAATGTATCTTCACATTAATTCCTAATTATTTTGCTATTGCAGTTCTTCTCGACCCGTTTTTTTCTTCTTCTTCTTTTCTGACCTCATGACCCAGTCAGCATTTTTTGTACAATGGTCAAGTCTTAACTTATCCATTTCTGTATTGCATTTGTGCTTGATATTTCTCATGGGGATTTCATAATTTTCGACTTTTCAGTTTGATATAAAACTCTTTTTTAGCGCATTTCATCTGTAAAAGAAAACATGCCTAATAATTCTGCACACATGAATATAAGGAGTTTTTCTCTTCCAGCTTTCCTGGACTGTTGTATAGCACTCATAAATGATTAAATAAAAAATAATGGTAGTTATTAAGATTGATATGGTTTGGAAATGGTAAAATGTGCTTGGAAAAAAATCACAATAAAACAATGTTTTAATGTTTAAGTTTGGAATATTAACTGACATGAATGAATGCTATATAAATATTGTTCATGTTAACATAATGTTTATAAATGAAATCTTATTGTAAAGTGTTACTAAAAAAATATTAATATATTGTTCTGTGAATGTGATTTTAAAGTCTAGATGATTCGGATTAACCCTTTAACTGCCATATCCTTTAAAACCTCACTGCCAGAGGGATATTGTGAATGTTTACCTGATGCCACCGGGGTGGCGATGGCATTGGTGGCTTGAGCCCGCCATCGCTGCTTGCAGCTATATTTATTAGGGCTCAAGCCCGAAGGGGCGAAGAGCCCTATTGTTCTTCTAAGGATTATTCTTATTATTATTTTTTTTATTTTTTATTAAACCTTCCGGGGGTTTTTGGGGGCCTTAACATGCTCAAAAACTCTTGAAAATTGGCACACACATTGGAATCTGCGGCCATCAGGACGCCGCAGAGGCTGGGACCCGGGCGTGGCACAGGGGCTCTACAGCGCCCCCTGGAACACAGTCAGAAATCTTGAACCATAGCTCACACACACTTGCATGTATTTATATGAAACTCAGTACACTTATAGATCTCATTGAGCTGAACAACTTTCGCGCTTTATGTCATAGGCTCCGCCCAACAGGAAGTCAGCTATTCAGGGCTGTTTAAAAAAAGCATGCTCTGGAATTTGAAATACTCCTCTGAGGTTTTCAACCCGTTCGCCACGAAACTCGGTGAACATGATCTCAAGACATTGTGGATGAAAAATTGCGAGGGGATTTTTGATATCTCGAACGGTTTGCCCGTGGCGAGGCGTGGAACTTATGGCGAGAAATGAGGAACAGGAAATGTCTAATAACATCCACATACATTTCCTGAATTTGATCAAACTTCATGGGTTTGTTCGTTGTATGATACTGATTGTATATATGTGACTATTAAGAGTCAACGTTATAGCGCCACCAACTGGCAGCAGGAAGTGTGTCATTTTCCAAATGCTTTGAATTCAGCATCTTATTTTTACTCGATTTACTTAAAACTTCATCAGAATAATGACAAAACACGGCCGATGTAAATCTGTTGTGGGGATATTGATATCTGATATAGTGTTGCCATGGCAACGTGTCAAACTTGAATGTTCTGTTATGGTGAGTTTGAGGCAGACAACAAGCTCAGATTTACATGAAACTCAAAACACATATCAGTATTAGTGATAGCTAGACAATGGCAAAAGCTTTTAAAAGGGCGTGAATGAGGCACTCTATAGCGCCACCTTTTGTCAAAAGTGGGGGGGTTAGTTTTAGCTACAGACACCAAACTTGGTACATAAATTGTTCTTATCAAGACGGACAACTTTCTAATTCACAGTCATCAGCTACGATCAACAGGAAGTCAGCTATTTTGATTTGAATGTGGATTTATTTTTACATTTAGCTGTGAATTAATGCATACTGCTCAGAGGAGAGTAACACTATACACACCAAACTTTGTCTACATGATGCCAAAACATTTTAAACAACTTAAATTGTGAATGGGTTTTGGATAGCTTGGATGGTTTTGTCGTGGTGATTTTTTTAAATGACAGTAAAAATGGAATTATTAATTTTCCTTCATTTTTAAATTCCAAACACTTCAAAACCTTTTTTTCATACAGAAAAAAAAGTTATTCTGAGTAAGTATGCATAGTTTCATGACTTTACAACACTGTATGATTAAAAGAAAATTAAAAAACTGTCAGACATCTCATCTCACTCTGTCCATCTGTTTGAGTGTGTGTGCTTAGACTTCCATTGTCTCAGAGAAAATGCGCCCCTACAGGTGCAGTTACCGGACTAAAAAAGGGAGGAGACTCTCTTTTGGTTTCACTTTTAAATCGGTTAAAATACAAATAAATACTTGGATTTAATTCACACTGACAAGCTAAACCAACATATATGATTATTATCAGGTCAGGGCTCATTAATAATTGATGTGTGGTCAGTGATACGTGAGAAACACGAGAGATGAATCACCGCTCTGAGCAGGAGCGTGTGGAATGATGAGCTCAGAAAAAACGAGTTTATTCTTGTTTTATAGCTATTTAAAATAAAGTATTGCAGCGATATCACACAATTCACCAATTAGAACACACCAAGAGCTAAATTAAGATGTTTTTGAACTGTTTGTGTGAAAATGAAATATTCGCGGCTGTCTATCTGAAATCATTGCCTCCGATCAGCGCGCACAGTGTCACAAGTTCAAAACAAACGAATTTATTCTTGTTTAAGAGCTTTTTAAAATAAATTATTGCCACAAATGCACACAATACACCCATTATAACACAACACGAGCTAAATACAGGTGTTTGTGACCCGTTTATGTGCGCAAGACTGTTTGAAAGCGCGACTGGCAGAATAACATATAACGTTATCTCTCGAGCTGCAGGATTCTGCCTTTCGTCGTAAGAACGGACACATCACGGACAAGATTATTTCAAAATACATAATTGCTTGGCTAATATAAACGAAAACAGCCACGTGAACATAAACTGTTGAGAAATAAATCTGAAGTGGATCGGATTTTAATATTAAGTGACCGCATATACCAGCTGCTTCTGTCTTCAATTTTAATCTATATAAAAAATAAAGCTCATTCATCTTGGCTGCTTTTTTAATGTGTGTAAGTATTTATTTATTTATTTATTATTTTGCTCTAACAAGAATTAATCTATATTTAATTAAATCAATTCAATTTTATTTTACATTTGATTTGTCCATTTCTGCATCTAAACGCATAAAAAAAACCTAAAACATGCTCTACTATACTATTGACTATTATATTTTCTTTATCGTCCAATTTATTTGGTGTACACACTTCCATTTTCATAATAAACTTGTTTGTTAGATTATACACAGTTACAGTGGTCTATAATAAATATTAACAGGTTTTATTCAAGCTGTTTAGAATGATTGCAGTAGGCTAATTTTTTTAAATGTAAATCCCCCCTAAAAATTATTGTTATTGTTTTCCAATAAATAAAAAACATTTGAAAACAATAACTGTTGTACTTTTTTATACATTTTGTATAATTTCATAGTTTATGCATTATAGTTATAAAAACAAATACATTTTGCCACTAACATAGTAATTTTAGGCCTTATCCTTTTCTGACAGTTTTAGGGATTTTAAAAAATCCTAAAAAACCTTATTTGTGCTGCAAATAATAATTTAAAACTCAAAAAGTAAATAGTCAGTTCATGCTTTATAAAGCCTTGTCCCAATATTAATAGTCAGTAGTACGCAGTTTATAAATACAGCTATAAATAGCTTGTTCTTGGTTTATAAGCACATTTATTAAAAAGGAGAGTAAAGGGTCAGTTATCTTCCTATGAAAAATAAAAGATAAAAATAAACAAACAACCACACAGATTGATACAGAACTCGGAAATTTTATTGTGGATTTATGATAAAATCAGCCTGTAAATGAATTCATACTCCTCCTCATACTGCTCCATACTCCTTTTTCAACATGATGCCAATATACTGACATGTTAAATTGTGAATGGGTTTAGGATAGCTTAAATGGTGTTGCCATAGAGATTTATTAAAGTAACAAAAAAAATGCAATAGTTATTTTACTATATCTTTAACATTTTTCATTCTTACTCTTCATAATTTTTGTTTATATAAATAGAAGTCATCATTTGAAGGAAGCACAGTAAGTTTCATAGCTTTATCATTTTCAAGAGCCAGCATAAAATTAAAACTATCATAACTTATAAATCAAGCTTGCAATTCTTAGTACCAATAATGGCCACCAGATGGAGCTATAGGATTACTTTTAAATAATTATTGTAGAAACAAGTATGATTTAAATCATTTATAGAAATCTTTCAGAGAAAAATAATATGAATTTTATGTATTTTACTGATAAAATGACCCTCACTTAATTAGAATAACAAGCTGAAGTATTGTGAACTGTATATTAAGAATAATTCTTTATAGGCTTTATGGACAGATACGTTTTGAGTGACTCTTGAAGGTTCACCACCACATCCTCTTTTACCACTGTTTAAAGAATTAATCTTACAGAACAGGTGCGAATGAATTTTGGATAGCTTGAATGGTTTTGTCGTGGTGATTTTTTGAAATAATAGTAAAAAAGGAACCAGTAAATGTCTTTTAATTTTTTTAAAGTGCAGCTTCTAAACACTTCAAAAAAATTTACACATGGAAGACCAGTCATTCTGAGGAAATATGCATAGTTTCATGACTATACAACACTATATTGATGATAGAAAATTAAAAAACTATCATATATCTGATGTCACTCTGTCCCTCTCTCACTGTGGGTAATGTGTGTGTGTGTGTGTGTGTTAACTGAATTAGGTGTGAAACTATCAGGGAGCATTTAGTCTCCAGCGCCAACATTTTACAGAACTGCCACTTTCCTGGAGTCTCAGAATTACAATTTGTCAGGTTCTGAGAGATCTAAGATTCCAAAAAAAATATTTAATTAGAATATCATGAAGTATTGTGAAATACTATATATTAAGACTTTATATATAGGCTTTATGAACAGATTAGAGTGACTCGTGAAGGACCAGCACCACCTCCTCTTGTCCGATGGTTTAAGGAATATATCTTCCAGAATCCGGGATTAATATATATATATATATATATATATATGGGATATATATATATATATATATATATATATATATATATATATATATATATATATATATGGGATATATATATATAAATGTGATTTTAATGTCTAGATGATTCGGATTAACCCTTTAACTGCCGTATCCTTTAAAACCTCACTGCCAGAGGGATATTGTGAATGCATGTGCCCGCTGCGCACAGTTTACCTGATGCCACCGGGGTGGCGATGGCATTGGTGGCTTGAGCCCGCCATCGCTGCTTGCAGCTATATTTCTTCTTCTTCTTCTTCTTCTTCTTCTTCTTCTCCCGAATGAATCGCATTTTTGAGGGCTTTAACATGCTCAAAAAGTCATGAAACTTTGCACACGCGTAAAACCAGGTGAAAATTTTCGTCTGATATAGGATTCAGAAGAGGGTGTGGCAAAATGGCTCGACAGCGCCACCTATACGAAGAAAATCAACAGCCTTCGAGCTATGTTTCACGTACATGCACGAAAATTGGCACACATATGTAACACACCAATACCTACAAAAAAGACTCTTGGAGCAAAATTCTAAAACCAACAGGAAGTCGGTTATTTGTAATATTATGAGCAAATTTTGTGTAATTTTGGTCATTTCCATATGTTGTATTTTAACGAACTCCTCCTAGAGATTTCTTCAAATCAACACCAAATTTGGTATGCCTAATCTAAAGGCCTTTGCGATGTTAAATTGCGAAGATCTTGAGTTTTCGTTGAATGGCGTGTCCGTGGCGGCCTGGCGAATTTCGATGATTCGCCATGAAAAATGAAGTTGCTATAACTCAGACATACAATTTCCAATCTGCCCCAAACTTCACATGTTTGATGAGACTCCGAACCTGAACAGATTGACATGCCCATATTCAGTTATAGTCATAGCGCCACCTATTGGCAACAGGAAGTGACATATTTTACGCTGTGACGAACTACTCCTAGAAATTTTATGACATCAATGTCTTTTTTGTTGTCAGTCTAATCTAAAGGCCTGTGCGATGTTCAGTTGTGAAGATCTTGAGTTTTCGTTAAAAGGCGTGTTCATGGCGCTGCGACGAAGTTCGATGTCTCGCCATGGGAATAAAAGACGTTATAACTCAGGCATAAAATGTTCGATCTTCCCCAAACTTCACATGTGTGATAAGAGTCCTGGCCTGAACAGATCTGAAGGCCAATATTCCACCGGGTGTGGCAGAATGGCTCTATAGCGCCACCTATACACTTTCAACGGAGTGCGCCTCGAGCTATGTTTCACGTACATGTACAAAAACTGGTACACACATGTAACTCACCAATATCTACAAAAAAGTCTCGTAGTACGAAATCCGGATCCCAACAGGAAGTCGGTTATTTTGAATTTTCCCTTCAAAATTGGTGTCGTTTTTGCCATTTTCAGGGGTTGTACTTTAACGAACTCCTCCTAGAGATTTATTCAGATCAATACCAAACTTGGTCAGTGTAATCTAAAGCCCTTTGCAATAATGAATTGCGAAGGACTTGAGGTTTCGTGAAAGGGCGTGTCCATGGCGGCCTGACAAATTTTGATGTTTCGCCATGAAAAAGGAAGTTGCTGTAACTCAGACATACAATGTCCAATCTGCCCCAAACTTCAAATGTTGGATAAGACTCTTGACCTGAACAGATCTACATGCCCATATTCAGTTATAGTCATAGCGCCACCTATTGGCAACAGGAAGTTACATATTTTACACTGCGATAAACTACTCCTAGAAATGTTATGACATCAATGTCTTTTTTGTGGTCAGTCTAATCTAAAGACCTGTGTGATGTTTAGCTGTGAAGATCTTAAGTTTTTGTTAAAAGGCGTGTCCATGGCGCCGTGATGAAGTTCAATGTCTCGCCATGGGAATAAAAGATGTTATAACTCAGGCATAAAATGTCCGATCTTGCCCAAACTTCACATGTGTGATAAGGGTCCTGGCCTAAGCAGATCTTAAGGCCAATATTCCATAGAGTGTGGCAAAATGGCTCGATAGCGCCACCTATACACTTTCAACGGAGTGCGTATGCACTTTAAACGGAGTGCGCCTCGAGCTATGTTTCACGTACATGTACAAAAATCGGTACACACATGTAACACACCAATATCTACGAAAAAGTCTCTTGGTACGAAATCCGAATCCCAAAAGGAAGTCAGTTATTTAGAATTTTCTCTGCAAAATTAATGTTGTTTTGGCCATTTTCAGGGGTTGGACTTTAACAAACTCCTCCTAGAGATTTATTCAGATCAACACCAAACTTGGTCAGTGTAATCTAAAGCCTTTTGCGATCTCAAATTGCGAAGATCTTGAGGTTTCGTTAAAGGGCGTGTCCATGGCGGCCTGACAAATTTCGATGTTTTGACATGAAATAGGATGTTGTTGTAACTGAGGCATAAAATGTCCAATCCTCCCCAAACCTCACATGTTCGATAAAAGTCCTGCCCTGAACACATATGAAGGCCAATATTCCATTATAATGATAGTGCCACCTGCTGGCAACAGGAAGATTGGCACATATATGGAATAAACATTGATATATTCTACTTATATTTATGAGTTTAAACGCATATTTCTCACCGTTCACCTATTAACTAAAGCCACTCGCTGCCGGTGAGCCCGGGTGCGAGGGCCCGTTCATCGCTGCTTGCAGCTTTAATTAGGGCCCGAGCACCGAGGTGCGAGGACCCTCTTGTATCTGCTTTGTTTTTTATTCTTCTTCTTCTTCTTCTTCTTCTTCTTCTTCTTCTTCTTCTTCTCCCGAATGAATCGCATTTTTGAGGGCTTTAACATGCTCAAAAAGTCATGAAACTTTGCACACGCGTCAAACCTGGTGAAAATTTTCGTCTGATATAGGATTCAGAAGAGGGTGTGGCAAAATGGCTCGACAGCGCCACCTATACCAAGAAAATCAACAGCCTTCCAGCTATGTTTCACGTACATGCACGAAAATTGGCACACATATGTAACACACCAATACCTACAAAAAAGACTCTTGGAGCGAAATTCTAAACCCAACAGGAAGTCGGTTATTTTTAATATTATGAGCATATTTTGTGTAATTTTGGTCATTTCCATGTGTTGTATTTTAACGAACTCCTCCTAGAGAGTTTTTAAAATCAACACCAAATTTGGTATGCCTAATCTAAAGGCCTTTGCGATGTTAAATTGCGAAGATCTTGAGTTTTCGTTGAAGGGCGTGCCCGTGGCGGCCTGGCGAATTTCGATGATTCGCCATGAAAAATGAAGTTGCTATAACTCACACATACAATGTCCAATCTGCCCCAAACTTCACATGTTTGATGAGACTCCGAACCTGAACAGATTGACATGCCCATATTCAGTTATAGTCATAGCGCCACCTATTGGCAACAGGAAGTGACATATTTTACGCTGCGACGAACTACTCCTAGAAATTTTATGACATCAATGTCTTTTTTGTGGTCAGTCTAATCTAAAGGCCTGTGCGATGTTCAGTTGTGAAGATCTTGAGTTTTCGTTAAAAGGCTTGTTCATGGCGCCATGGCGAAGTTCGATGTCTCGCCATGGGAATAAAAGATGTTATAACTCAGGCATAAAATGTCCGATCTTCCCCAAACTTCACATGTGTGATAAGAGTCCTGGCCTGAACAGATCTGCAGGCCAATATTCCACCGGGTGTGGCAGAATGGCTCTATAGCGCCACCTATACACTTTCAACGGAGTGCGCCTCGAGCCATGTTTCACGTACATGTACAAAAATTGGCACACACATGTAACACTCCAATACCTACAAAAAAGTCTGTTGGTACGAAATCCGGATCCCAACAGGAAGTCGGTTATTTTGAATTTTCCCTTTAAAATTGGTGTTGTTTTTGCCATTTTCAGGGGTTGTACTTCAACGAACTCCTCCTAGAGATTTATTCAGATCAACACCAAACTTGGTCAGTGTAATCTAAAGCCCTTTGCGATAATAAATTGCGAAGGACTTGAGGTTTCGTTAAAGGGCTGGTCCATGGCGGCCTGACAAATTTCGATGTTTCGCCATGAAAAAGGAAGTTGCTGTAACTCAGACATATAATGTCCAATCTGCCCCAAACTTCACATGTTGGATAAGACTCTTGACCTGAACAGATCTACATGCCAATATTCAGTTATAGTCATAGCGCCACCTATTGGCAACAGGAAGTTACATATTTTACACTGCGACAAACTAATCGTAGAAATTTTATGACATCAATGTCTTTTTTGTGGTCAGTCTAATCTAAAGACCTGTGTGATGTTTAGTTGTGAAGATCTTAAGTTTTTGTTAAAAGGTGTGTCCATGGCGCTGTGATGAAGTTTGATGTCTCACCATGGGAATAAAAGATGTTATAACTCAGGCATAAAATGTCCGATCTTGCCCAAACTTCACTTGTGTGATAAGGGTCCTGGCTTAAACAGATCTGAAGGCCAATATTCCATCGAGTGTAGCAAAATGGCTCGATAGCGCCACCTATACACTTTCAACGGAGTGCGTATACACTTTAAACGGAGTGCGCCGCGAGCTATGTTTCACGTACATGTACAAAAATAGGTACACACATGTAACACACCAATATCTACGAAAAAGTCTTTTGGTACGAAATCCGAATCCCAACAGGAAGTCAGTTATTTAAAATTTTCTCTGCAAAATTAGTGTTGTTTTGGCCATTTTCAGGGGTTGGACTTTAACGAACTCCTCCTAGAGATTTATTCAGATCAACACCAAACTTGGTCAGTGTTATCTAAAGCCTTTTGCGATCTTAAATTGCGAAGATCTTGAGGTTTCGTTGAAGGGCGTGTCCATGGCGGCCTGACAAATTTCGATGTTTCGCCATGAAATAGGATGTTGTTGTAACTCAGGCATAAAATGTCCAATCCTCCCCAAACCTCACATGTTCGACAAAAGTCCTGCCCTGAACACATCTGAAGGCCAATATTCCACTATAATGATAGCGCCACCTGCTGGCAACAGGAAGATTGGCACATATATGGAATAAACATTGATATATTCTACTTATATTTATGAGTTTAAACGCATATTTCTCACCGTTCACCTATTAACTAAAGCCACTCGCTGCCGGTGAGCCCGGGTGCGAGGGCCCGTTCATCGCTGCTTGCAGCTTTAATTATTATTATTATTGGTTTTATGAAGTATTCTAATTTGTTGAGATAGTGAATTGGTGGGTTTTTCTTAAATGTGAGCCAAAATCATCAAAATTAAAAGTACCAAAGATTTAACCTTCTCCAGTCTGTGTGCCTTTTGAATTGAATTACTGAAATAAATGAACTTTTCCTTGACATTCTAATTTATTTAGAAGCACCTGTACTATTAAATGAACAAACCAGGAGCGGACTGACCACCTGGAGCATCAGGAGTTTTGGTTATTATTATTATTATTAGTATTAATTATTATTTATATATATATATATATATATATATATATATATATATATATATATATATATATATATATTAGGGGTGGCACGGTTCACTGAAAAAAAAAAACTGGGCACGCGGTGGGCACGCGGTTCAACTTAAATCTGACAAAGCATCTGTGTAATATATAGTTTTGCTATAAAAATAACGTAAAACAAACTGGGTTCAACAATGATAAAAGAAAAAAGAAACCCTGGACAAATCATTCACTCTTGATCAATGGTAGTGACTTATGCTGGAATATGAGCAGTCCTTTTGCCATCATCCGGTTGCTGACAGAGCGCGCGCACAGATGAGACGTGAACAGCACACGTTAATATGCATTTTAACTTAACTCATTTAAGCTTTGTCAGTTTAAACATATAAGAGCCAGAGGACGCGAGCTCGCGTGCAGTGAAAAGATTTGTGAATGCGCTCACCCGAAGCACGCAAACCGCACCTCAGGAATGCGCGCAAAAATTAAGCTCTCTCTGAAGTATTGTGTTTAAATATACAAATTCACACAAAAATTATGTCAAAATTTGGTAAGTATTCTACAGCAGACATAGCTGGCTGAATGTAGGCCTACTGTATCAGTGCATTCTCTTAAAGTGACAGTCTTTATATTAATCGAACCGCAAACAGGCTAAAAACACGGTTTGGAAAATGTATTCATGGTGTACTCGCTTATTATATACATTTTGTATACTTTTAACACAAAAAAAAAAGTTACGGACCGCAGCTCTGATTGGTTGTTTCTTAACGCTTTTCTTAGAAACGGAAGAGTCTCCAAACTGTGTCCCCGGCCCGGGATTAGCAGCCGCTACACAGACATCACACAGCCACCACACACACACACACTCTCATTGCAAACGCACATGCATACCCATACACAAATACTCGTTTGGATTATTTATTTTTCTTTGTTTTTCTTTCTTTTCTCTTTTTTTCTTTTTTTTTTTGATGAAAATTGAACATGAAAACGGAGTTTGGAAAAAGAAACAAACTTTAAGACACTCGTGAATCAAGGACTAGGTTTCATCAAGGTTTACACTATTTATTCTGTCATTTGTTATGTGAAGTAACTAAAAAAATACAAATGGTGTGAAAATTTAACTTTCATTTAGTTTTTAGTTTTTTTGGAAAAAGATGTTTTAAAATATAATTTTTGTTGTTGATTTTTTGTTGTTGTTTTGTAACAGTTGCTTGAGCTATTTACGGGGAAACATAAATTAATTACCCATTTATATATATATATATATATATATATATATATATATATATATATGTGGTGGGCCCTTATCGGCGTTAACGTGCTGCGTTAACGTGAGACTCTTATCGGGCAATAAAAAAAAATATCGCCGTTAATCTATTCTCAAAATTGGGTTGGGAGCTGGGTCTATACTAAGCAAGCTCTTATGACTTTCACCTTGAGATTTCATATAACCTACTGGCTGAGGCCAGCTTAAAAAAATGCTCAGGACGTAAACATTGTGTAAATAGCACAAATAAATAAAAATAAACAAACATACAAATTAAACAATTTCAAACAGGGCCCACTGTTACAACCTTCACCGGGGCCCCGCTGACCCCAGCTATGGCCCTGCTCACGCCTGTTTCACACATACTCAATAAGGCGTAAGGTTGTTTGCACCTTGTGCAATGTGGAATTAGTTTACAGCGTTTTCAAGCACTTTGTGATGCATTTTGGAAACAGGAGATGAGCCCCTTTTCTAATGCACCACCTAGCCTGATAAACCCCTTTTCAAAGACTTACTGTTTGTCAATTTTATTCTGGTAACACACATATTCTAAATGCCATCGGCATAATTCGAATGAGCCATTTTAATCTAGATTAATCTAGATTAATCCAGATTAATTTCAAGATCACAGTGAGATTAATCTAGATTAAAAAAAATTATTATTATAATTTTTATATTTATTTATTTTTTCTTGACAAGTTTTGCTTGTCTGGCGCCCAAACAATTTAAATTAAATGTACATTTATTAAATCAAATTCTATTTGGGGCAGCCACCGTTACATAAGTGGCACCCGAACAGGGACCTGAAACATAAACACTTAGATAAACCTGGACGACTTGAAACTTAAACATTTAAACCGTGACCACATAAACAGGTAACTTGAACTTTAAATTAGAGTTTCCCTAAAGGATTACTTAAGCGTTGATTATTGTCACTTAAAACTGCCTATTTTTGTGTTTGCGAAATGGTGGCAGATATATACTGAACTGAAACAGTTTTTCTTGACTGAAAGGTTTTGTGGAAAGATATTTTTTTTTTTGTTGTTTGTGAACTTGCACGTTGTTAAATATATAATTTTGTTACCCCTTAGTTGTCTCGCTGCTAAACTGATTGACCTAATTAATGTGAAAGCTGTGGAAATAATCATTTGTGTTATTAAAATCTTATTAATGATTTGTGAAATTAAGTGAATTGTAGTGTGAATTGGACAACTGGACAGACATTTCACACTGAACTGTTATTCTGTTGCAATTTATTTTTTCAAACATTTATACATTGTACTCAACTTATATTTCACTACATTTTTACACTGACTACACATGCATTGACAATCAAACATGGCTACCACTCCTCTCTCTCCATCCACTTTTGTGGAGATTGAACCACCGGCACCCGATGTTGCTACCCCAGTCAGGCCTCCAGCACCCCGTCCTCTACTTTCTCCACCTGGACTCTTTCATGTTCCTCTCCATGTCTCTCCTACTCAAGCTAGCACTACTGACTTACCAGGAACCCAGGTTCGGTTTGCAACTTCACCACTAGCTGGCAGTACTTCTGTTCAACCCTTCATCTTGGAGCAGGAACCGAATGGCGACTCTATGCAGATATTTACATTACTTGAACCTTCATCTCTATTTTCAGCGGCACAGCAGGACTTACCTGGTATCCTATCAACTCCTGGAAAAGGAATGTATCAACTCACTCAAGTTTAAGAAAACTGGAACATGTTGACACAACATATGCAAACCCATGAGAAAACCATTGGTGAACTTGCCATAGAACTTAAAACCCTGTCTGCACGCCAAGACAGCCTGATTTCTAACCTTGTTGATAAACTCAAGCACAATCAACAAGAAGTGCTCACCCACATTTCTGAAAGTAAGAGGTATGTGAAGGAAGAGGCTGATCAACTCCACTAAATCACTTAAAGTTATGATTTCTGATGAACTTCACAAAGCTAAGACTACATATGTGTCTGAAGTGCGGTTTATGATTGACCAACTTCAATTGGAGCTTCAGCAAGACATCAAATCCTTCCTGGTAACCCATCAAAGAAATCATGATCAGTTGTCTACAAAGCTCACCCAGTGTACTTAAATCACCAACACATTGTGTGCAACTGTAAAAAGCTTACAAACAGAACTTGATAGAAGACTTGAAAAGCAAGAGAAACAAATGACTGACCTGCAGACAAGAGATTACTCACCTTTACCTCTTAACGCTCCAGTTTCAGCTGTATCACCAGTGACCGCTCCTTTGCTTACTGCTCCTGTTGTAAAGAGTGATCATCTTAAGATTACATTTCCTACTTTTGGGAGACAGTCAGATGACATTGGACCCCTTGCTCTATCTAACTTGATGTCAGGATTTCTTAGCGTTACATCCTCTTACTGATGCTGACGTCCTGGCCACTTTCCGCACTGTCCTTTACGGTACTGCCCGGGAATGGTGGTAAGTTGCACGATCCTCAATAACCACGTGGGAAGAATTTGAAGCTGCTTTCCTCTCTGCATTCCTATCAGAGGATTATGAAGACGAGCTGGCTGAACGAGTAAGGACAAGAACACAGGGACAAAGAGAGAGCATTAGAGACTTTGCATTTACGTACAGAGCTCAATGAAAAGGTGGAAGCCCACTTTGATTGACAGTGAATTGGTGAAAATGATAAAAAAAAATATGAACCCCTATCTTGCAAGCCAGATTCGCAGTCGGGTGAAAACAGCCGATGAACTTGTGAAATTGGGCCAACAGCTGGAAAAAGATTACGAACAACAACTGCAATATGAAAAACGTGTGAGTTCTAAGCAACCCGGCAGAGAAGCCTTTAGTGCAATGCTGGCAATGTAAAGGCCATCACTCACCTGGCAGCTGTCCTCACTTTGTCTCTTCTCAGTCCCAGTCACCTCAGTCCACCAGCCAACACCTTTCCTCTAATAGCAAGCGGACAACATTTCCAGCTTCTAAAGGTACTGGTCCACCTGGCAATCGCTCTGTGTCTGCCATTTTTCCTCAGAAGTCACCAACAACTGGTAAGAAAGCACCACCTACTGAAATTGTTCCACAACAGTTAGTGATACCAGTCTGTATTGGTACCTGGAAGGGAAAAGCCATTGTTGATACTGGGGCTAGCTACACCCTTCTAAATGAGAATTTCTGGAAGGAACTCACTTCACAAAAACTCAATCCATGGACCCAGGGTCCACTCTACATCGCCAATGGGGAAGCAGAAATTCCTTTAGGTTGGATAAACATAAAAATATTCCCCATATCTGCTGTTGTTCTATCGGCCAAAGCCCTGGCCTATGCAGTCGTGTTAGGACTAGACTTTATCTTCTCCAGTGGGCTGCAGATCGATGTGGCAGATCAAAAGTATTCATTTCAGTCCAATCCTAAAGAGTATTATCATTTCCAGCCAACAAATGCCAGTGTACCAGTTATCAGCTCCCAACAACCAAAGGAAAAACTGGAAATCAAAAACTTCCAACAGTCTCTCTCTACTATCTTCTGTTCCTACTCCTCTTCTTAACATGTTTCAACCAGCCTACCTGGATGACAAGACACTAATTGACACTGCTGTACAGCATGCCCACTTACCTCCGGAAGGCAAGCAACAGTTACTGCAGATCCTCGAGTCAAACCCTCAAGTTTGTACCCTTCGTCCGGGACGTACTGAAGTTACACAGCATCACATATATACTACCCACCAAGAGATGTTGACTGCCGGCATCGGAGAACCATCACATTCTGGATCGGCCTCACCTGTCGTCTTGGTCCCTAAAAAAGACGGAAGCCTTAGGTTTTGTGTGGACTACAGGAAAGTTAATGCCATTACAGAGAATGATACTTACCCTTTACCCAACATCACTGAGATCTTAGTCACTATATGGAGCGGCCATCTTATCCACGATTGACCTTAACAGTTGCTACTGGCAGGTGAACATGGATCAAGAAAGTAAACCAAAAAAATGCTTTCACAACTCCATCAGGACCGTTCCAGTTTAATGTTATGCCGTTTGGGTTAAAAAATTCCCCAGCAACCTTCCAGAGACTAATGGAGACTGTTCTAGGAGAATTGCATGGAAACATCTGCTTTGTCTACATTGACGACATAATTATTTACTCACCATCTGTAGCCCAGCACTTCTCTAACCTCCAGGCTGTTCTTCACAAACTGCAAATGGCTAGCCTCACCATAAATTTAAAAAAGCAAGTTCTGTCTTAAACAAATAACCTTTCTGGGACACGTTGTCAACGTCCAAGGCATAGCTGCAGACCCAAGTAAAGTGGAGGCTATACGGGAATACCCTGTGCCCACCAACATCAAGGAGGTCCAGCGCTTCCTGGGGTTAGCCGGGTGGTACCACCGGTTTGTACCAAACTTCTCCAGGATCGCTGAACCCATCAATGCACTGAAAAAAAAGTTCAGAACAATTTCAGCAAGCCTTTTGAACATTTGAAATGCTGTCTAACCTCTCCTCCCATTCTTGGCCATCCGGACCTTCAATTGCCTTGTACTGTTTACACTGATGCCAGTTAGGGATGTGCAACAGTGATCGAGTACTCGACCGCGAAAGCGATGATCGATCACGTAAATGATGATCGAATTTTTTTTTTTTTTCTTTTTTTTTTTGATTGGTTATGGCAGCATATTGGGCGGAGCCCTGAGGTCTGATTGGTTAGCTTCCCACTTGATGCCTCAAAAGACGCAAGAAGACAGATAATCATGGACTCAAAGTCACGTAGTGATGGCTGGCTTCCCTTTGAGAAGAAATGATAAAAATACAGTTCAGGGTAAGCTGTGCAGCGCCAAGCTGTCACACAAATCTACAACAAATACAATGCGCTATCATCTAAAATTTGTACATAAAATATCTGGCGATAACAGAGCGGCAACTCAGACTAGCATTGAATCACTTGCCGTAAGACCTAAATGCAACGCAGGCAGAACCGAGAAGACGACAAAGCTATTCGCTGAAATGGTGATGAAAGATTTGCTGGCCATTAGTTTCAGGGACAGAGAAGGTTTAAAGTTTTCCTTAACTGTGGGGGAAGGTAAATGAGAATCGGTTTACGAAGCTAAGCATACTTGTCCAGTGGTACCTGGTTGTTCCTGCAACATCTGTTCCAGCACTTATCTTTATCTTTTTGAATAGACATTTATCTTTTTGACTTATTATAGACATTTATCTTTTTGTCTATTCTTTTTGAATAGAGATTTGAATGTTTCACTGGTCGTGGTAAATATAATATCAATTGTTTTAAAACAATATTATTATTTTAGTTTTTAGTTTTAGCCATAGTTAAAATATCTAGGCTATTTGGTCTGTTTTATACCTTATAATACTTGTTTGGTATTATAAGTAAACTTTGGTGAACTTTTTTTCTTTATCTTTTAAAAACTATGTTTCACCGCTGGATCAAAATATGCTGCTAAAGTTATACTGGAAGACAATGTTTTGTAAAAAAAAAAAAAAAAATTCAGTTGAATAAAGTAGCAAAAAAAGAAAAAGTATTTTTGTGTGTTAATTTTTAAATCACAGACAAATAATTAAATGGTCTTTATAAAATAAAAATGCATTGGATATATTTGTAGCCTAATTACATTTAACATATTCGTAGAGATGACGAAAATCACAATTATTTGTTTGTTATAGTTTTTATCTTAAATATATTTTAAATTGTATTCAATTATTTAGCAATAATCAGTGATTTTCATGCTGTTAAATAATATTTTAACAAATATTTTGGTTGATCAGAAAGTGCAAATTGAATACAAAATATTAATTAAATATTAGAACGATAACGATAGTGACACTAATGTGAATTTATTGTACTTTTGTGTTTGTAAAGCACAATCCGAGTTACACTTTCGGGCACGTTCACATCTGCATCGGCAAAGTTTTTTCAGATAAAAGTTGCAAGAGCTAGTCTACGTCTGATTAATTAACATGAACAATTATGCTGAAATCGCTGCATATCAGCGATTCGTTTCATGCTCATATAAGCAATGCCCGATAATGATATTGCTCTTAAATGTTTACATTTTCTATTATTATTGTTATTATTTTATTACTGATGTTATAATAATGCAGCCAAGCTTTTTTTCCCCGTCACATTTGAGGCAGATATTTTTTGCTCCTTTATTAATAACATTGCTTGATCATAATCATAATTTAACCTGTCCTAATCATGTGTTCATGTTTTCATAGACAGATTTTCATGTCAGATTTTTATTTTTTCATTTTCATAACAATCTTCAGATTTTTTCATTATATACATGCCCCGCCCTTTTTACCAGTGAATATCGCAAAGGAAAACTAAATATGGCAACTGATGCTCTGTCTCGGATTCAGTTGTAACCTGTACACCAACCAACACCAGCAGGAGAATGCTGAGCTTCCGATGTCTCCAGCCACAATCTGGGAGGAACAGCACAAAGACCCTCACATCATCAAAACACTTCAAGCACTTGCAGAAAATGATTCCCCTTTAAAAGATCATTATGAGATAGTGGAAGATAAACTCTATCACAAAACTCACCTGCCGAACAATCAAGTTCATTACAGAGTGTACATTCCTAACAGCCCCGTGTCATCCATTCTACACCACTACCACGCAAATCCCTGGAGCGGTCATGTAGGTATTTATAAAACCTACAAGCGTATCCATGATGTTGCATTCCGGCCTGGAATGTGGACTGACATAAAACACCATATTAAAAAATGCCAGACTCTTAAGGGGGAAAATCAAGAACCTGTGGGCAAACTACAGGTTCTAGTAGACTATTACTCCCGGTGGGTGGAATGTTTACCCATGCGCAACGCTAAAGCTCAGTCTGTTGCATTACTTCTTCGGAAGGAAATTGTAACCCGTTGGGGGGTACCGGACTTCATTCTGTCGGATAGAGGAACACAATTTGTGTCATCACTGTTTAGAGAACTCTGTCAAAAGTGGAGTATCAAACCTAAATTGACGACATCATACCATCCACAAACAAATATGATAGAAAGGGTCGTACGCTCAAATGCATGATTTCTGCCTATATGGACAATTGTCACAGGAAATGGGACCAATACTTACTGGAACTCTGTTTCGCTATTAATTCAGCTGTCCAGGAAATGATTGGGATGACCCCTGACGAGCTTCATTTGGGAAGGAAACTGCAAAGTCCCATTGACAAGTTGTTACATGGCACGAATATAACTCCAGACTGTCTATCTTACGATACAGTCCACCATCTAACTGAGCTTCAGACCAAAGCCATTGTGTGTGGATGAGGACTTTTCCCCAGTCTAGTGCACAACACCACTTGCAAAACTGCCTCAGAAATGTAAAGGTAAAGATGTAAATGTAAAGATGGGTCCATTGAACTATCGAGTAGCACTAGAGTCCACTGGCGAAGATGTTCGCATAGTGCATGTGTGCAACCTGAAACCATGCTTTCCCACGGCTGAAGAGCTGGAAAGCCAGGAGAAGAAAAGACTCATAAATATAGCACATAAATATAACTGTACCGAAAACCTTGACTCTAAAACCGTGAAACAAACTGAATCGTGAAAGTATAGTTATTAGAAAGTATAGTTTTTCCATAAATATAGCACATAAATATAACTGTACCGAAAACCCTGACTCTAAAACCGTGAAACAAACTGAATCGTGAAAAAGTTTAACCGTGCCACTCCTAATACATACATATATATATATATATATATATATATATATATATATATATATATATATATTAGCCCATCCTTAAAAATATTCTTGTGTGCCGTAACCCGATTGACCCTGTCAATTTAAGACCGACCCATTTTTCTTTTTTTTGTCTTTTAGTCAGACTGACTTGCTGGTTGTACATTTGCGTTAAAGGGGGGGTGAAATGCTATTTCATGCATACTGAGTTTTTCACACTGTTAAAGAGTTGGATTCCCATGCTAAACATGGACAAAGTTTCAAAAATTAAGTTGTACGTTTGAAGGAGTATTTCTGTTCCAAAAATACTCCTTCCGGTTTGTCACAAGTTTCGGAAAGTTTTTTTTCGAGTATGGCTCTGTGTGACATTAGATGGAGTGGAATTTCCTTATATGGGTCCTAGGGCACGTCTGCCGGAAGAGCGCGCGCTCCCGTATAGCAGTGCACTGAGAGCAGAAGCATTCAGTGATCAGAGCGAGAGCGTCGCGAAATGTCACAAAAGAAGTGTATTTTTGGTTGCCAGGGCAAGACAACCCTGCACAGATAACCAAAAAAAAAAAAAAAAAAACAGCATTAAGGGACCAGTGGATGGAGTTTATTTTTACAGAGCATCAACGGAGTTGTGCAAGTGTTGGTGTTTGTTCCCTGCATTTCGAAGATGCTTGTTTTACAAACATGGCCCAGTTTGACGACGGATTTGCGTATCGTTTATTTATTAAGGATGATGCAATCCCAACGAAAAAGGGTCACGATCGTGTGTTGGAACTGCAGGCGGTGAGTAAAACTGCTTAAAATATCTCTGCCTCCTTGTTAGTGTGTCCGCCTCCCATGCCGAGACCCGGGTTCGAGCCCCGCTCGGAGCGAGTCGTTGCTGCTGCTGCTCTCGTTCAGTTTCGGCCTCGGGATCTGATTCTGGATCATAAATATACGCTGAATCTGACTGTTAGCCATGGTTTGTTTTGGTTGGTTTTTTCCTCACGGTGTCACAGCTTCCAAACGCTCTCAACGCAAAAGCCTACTCGCGCTCGTGATTCTTTAGCTCCGCCCACACGTCACGCCTTCAGTCGGTCGTGTTTTTCCGGGAAAAATCGGTCCAGACTATCTTTCTCCTATGAATATAATAAAACTAAAGACTTTTTGGAGTTATGAAGGATGCAGTACTACTCTATAGGTACTCAAGATTAACAGGATATTGAGTGAAAACGAGCATTTCACCCCCCCTTTAAGACAGACCAATTTTTTTTTTTTTTTTTTTTTTTTACGCTTCAAACATCTAATACAAAAGCAATAAAATAATATTAATTATATTTTAGTAAGTATTGTAAAATTATATATAAATTGCCTAGGCTACATTCCATCGAAGGCTACGTTCTTAAAAATAAAAAACAAAAAAAAAACTGTGACGTCATCTATGTTTACACGGATGTCACACTCTGGCCTGTGCTTTCGCTTCAATTCGAAAAAATTTTATTCTCACCTGAAATTCATGCAATTAAGATGTTTTTGACAAAGATTTAAATTTGTCTGTAGTCTATATAGCCTGAATCAAAATGAGGTTTGCAATGATGGGCCCGAAGGCATGGGTTGAAGACCCAGTCAGTGACGTCACAATATGCTAATTTGTTTAAATTCATACCTACGTACCTATCACCAAAATTTTTTTTTTACATTGAAACTTGAAGAAAAAAATTATAGACCTACCTACCGACTCTTTTTTAAAAAAATGTTTACTGTTACTGCAAACCAAAATATTTTTAAGGATGGCCTTATTTATAATATATATATAAGCAAATCACTTAAACCAATGATTCAATTGTTAAAGATATAGTAGGTGCTTCTAAAACAAAATCACATATCCTAGTGAGGATGCATCCTTCCTAGACTAGTTCTTCTAAGCATTAAACGCTAGAATGAGATGGTCTAGAAAGTGTGCATGTCTGTGTCATAAAACCCCCACGGCACAAAAATACCAGTGCAATATTATTTCAAATAAGTAAAAAAAAAAAGGTGATGCTTTCCTGCTCACCTGGTTTTAAATGGAGCGGCACTTAATAGACAGAGCCATAGATCACTGACAAGCTATGCAATATTGTGTTCATTATCCCAGATTAAGCGCCTTCGATAATAAACGCGATATTGTGTAGTTTGTAAGTGTTCTATGGCTCTGTCTATTAAATGCCGCTCCAATTATTAGCAGGTGATGGCAATTTAGCGGTAATCACAGAACCAGGTTTACTGACTAGATGCGCATGATCATATCGTTAGATATAACACCCAGCCCTACATACATATACAAAGCATCACAGTGTATTCAACTATTATCTATTACATTCATAATAACATCAAAGGAAACAACAGCATGAAAAAAAAAATCTAGGGTGGGAGACTTAAAGAGTTCCAAAAAGAAAAGGAATAAAAAATTCTATATATCAGTTTCAATTCTTTCTTTAACTTTATTAGTGAGGCCGTATTTACTGGGTAAACCCCAGACCTCTTTCCATTCAATCGGTTTATACATCGAGTTCCAAAAAGGTTTGCATTTAGGCAATACTGTAGTTATATATATATATATATATATATATATATATATATATATATATATATATATATATATATATATATATATATATATATAATATTTTCACACCATTGATACTTATTTATATATAGTGTACAGGCTCAGAAGATATATTGCCTGATAAAAGTTGAAAAAGGCCACTAGGAATGACATCAAATACTACTGCAAACTCCTCAGCAGCTATGGGGATCTTATAATGATTCAGGAATCCACAGTAATTAAAGAGCTGTCCATTATTCTTAAATAACTGCCTCACCAAAATTATACCGTTGTTGTACTAATTTCTATAAAATAAAGATTTATTTTTAAACTTAATATATTTGTTGTTCCAAATCACAGAGTTGTGTGGAGAAAAGTTATGCTAAAAAAGGAGCACACATAATAAAAATAATAAAAATACATAAATATTTATGAAAAGAAGAAAGCTTTATCAGAATCTTGTTTACATCAAAATAAAAAAAAATATACCCCCCAACTTATCAAAAATGGATTCAGTGTTGATATTTCAAATTTTGTCTTTAGAGTTCAAGTAGTTCTTCATCCATTTGTTCTTAAATACACAGTTAGCAGTATTAAAGTTGAGTACATTTAGACCATCATCTTCAACTGGGTTACATACAGTACAGACCAAAAGTTTTGAAACATTACTGCTCATCAAGCATGCATTTATTTGATAAAAAATACAGAAAAAAGTAATATTGTAATATATTATTACAATTTAAAATAATTGTTTTTAAATTTATTATACTTTATAATTTATTTCTGTGATGTAAAGCTGAATTTTTAGGATCATTATCACATGGTCCTTTAGAAATCATTCTAATATGATGATTCATTATCAAAGTTGGAAACAGTTCTGCTGCTTACGTATTGAATTTCGTTTTTGCCCTGAGATGGTCCCTCCTCCCAAGTTTCTCTCAGAACGTCAAGCACCCCCCGGGGCTGGCGTCCATAGAGAAGCTCGAAGGGGGAAAACCCCGTGGAGGCTTGTGGGACCTCTCGCACAGCGAATAACAAGGGCTCTAGCCACCTATCCCAATTTTTGGCGTCTTCCTGAACGAACTTACGGATCATGGATTTAAGAATGCGATTAAATCGTTCGACCAGGCCGTCCGTTTGTGGGTAATAGACGCTCGTTCGAATCGACTTAATGCCCAATAATCCGTATAGTTCGCGTAGCGTACGTGACATAAACGACGTGCCTTGATCAGTAAGGATTTCTTTCGGAACCCCCACCCGGGAGATAAGACGAAACAGGGCATCCGCAACACTTTTAGCGGAAATATTGCGGAGGGCCACTGCTTCAGGATATCGGGTTGCATAATCAACAATGACTAATGCAAAGCGATGTCCTCGTGCCGATCGCTCTAATGGCCCGATGAGGTCCATACCAATTCTTTCGAAGGGGGCCTGCATTAATGGGCGAGGGCGCAACGGCGCTTTTGGGGCGGCCGGTGGGTTCACCAACTGACATTCCGGACAAGACGCGCACCACCTGCGCACGTTGTCATGAATGCCCGGCCAGAAGAATCGGGTCATGAGGCGATTTAGTGTGGCTGCCTGTCCCAAATGGCCCGCCATAGGATTAGAATGAGCCGCATGGAAAAGCATTTCCCTGCGGCTCTTTGGAACTAACAACTGGGTTGTATTTACTTTTGTCTGAGCGTCTTGGGTCACTCGATACAACCGGTCTTTTAAAATGGCAAAATAGGCATAGGAGAGCGGAAGGGCTGGTCGGAGAGGCTGGCCATCGATGGTGCGGACCTGCTGGAATGCATGTTTTAGCGTCTCATCCTGCGACTGCTCCAGGGGAAAGTCATCGTGCTCCGAGAGAGTTAGTCTCCCGATTCCACTCGGTTCCCCTGAAGCCGGCCTCAGCGGTCCTGGCTCAGTTTCCCCCACCTGCACCCGCGCGGTCTCCTTCCGTGCCTTATTTCCCCAAGAGGCATCCGCACATAGCGACCCCAATAAAACTGTAAACGCGGGCCAATTCGTCCCCAAAATTACTGGATGCCGGAGGTGGGGACTAACCGCCACCTCCATGCTATGTTTTTGTCCCCGAAATTGAATCAAAATTGGGACGACCGGATACTCCACCACATCCCCGTGTACACACCGCACCTTAACCATGCGGCTTGTATCCAATGCCCCCGGTTGAACCAGGCTTTGATGGATTGAGGTTTGGTTGCATCCTGAATCCACCAAGGCCGGATATGTACCCCCCTTAATACTCACGGGAATTTGGTACTCGCCAGCCTGACCGGGGGTGGCCCGTGGTGACCCCGCAACGCCAACAGGCCAGCCCAGACCTACCCGCCGCCCCAATGGCAGGGAGTGGAGAGGGGAATTGGCATGGAAAGAGCGGAGAGAGGGAAGTACTGTCCCCTCCCGCAGCCCTGAGGCCCGCCCCCCTGGGCGGGGTCCTTGTATTCGCGAAGCGGCCTTGGTCCGTCCCGCTCCGCTCCCGGGGCGGGACACGAGGAGGGCCAGGTGGACGGGACCTAGGGAGAGGGACAGGGCGAGAGAGAGAGGGGGGAGAGAGAGAAGGGGAGAGAGAGTTAGTAGGTGGGGGTGTGCCGACCCCTGGGCACGCCACCATGTGGTCCTCCGCCAGGTGGATGGCCGATTCCAGCGACGCGGGGCGGTGGCACTGGACCCACTCGGCCGTCTTCTTGGGGAGCCGAGTGATGAACTGCTCCAGCACCACCAGATCGACGACACGCTCCACGTCGCTTCCCTCGGCCAGTAGCCACTTGCGGCAGGAGTCCCGGAGCTGTTGGGCCAACGCGAAGGGTCGGCCGGCCTCGCCCAAGTCCAGGGAGCGGAAGCGTTGCCGGTGTTGTTCGGGCGATCGGCCGACCCGCTGGAGGATGGCCCTCTTCAGATCGTCAAACACCAGGAGGTTCGCCACTGGCAGTTGTTGGGCGGCCACCTGGGCCTCGCCGGAGAGCAGGGGAATAAGGCGCACCGGCTAGTGCTCACGGGGCCACCCGCAGGCTTCGGCCGCCTTCTCAAACAGTTCCAGGAAGGCCTCCGGATCATCCTGAGCCCCCATCTTGTGCAGTGGCAGGTGCATGACGGGCGGCCCGGCGGCCTCAGCGCGAACCTCCCGATCGAACCAGCCCCGGAACCTCTCGCGGTCCTCCTGCTGGGCCTGGACGATGGCCTGGAACCGTCGCTCCTGATCGGTCCTCAGATCCAGCAGCGCCTGGTGTTGCTCGCGGTGGAGGACCGCGAGGGAAGAAATGATGTCCGTAAGCGGCGTGGAGGATGGGCATTGCATGGCGGCGGCGTCGGTCCGTCTTCCTTCCCGGGTTTCGGCACCAGTGTTGTGAGTTCGTGTGGGTAAGGAAGAGGACAAGGGGTCGGCTGGACTGCTGACGTATTTATTAACATAAATTAAACAAAAACTTTTCTAACACCATATGGTGACTTCTATTATGCTGCGTTCACTCGGTGCTTTCGCTTTCCGGCTTCCGGTTTCCGGTCTCGATTCCCGTCAGCAGTCCCACTCTCTCTCACTTGCTTCCGTCTCTCCTGGCGTTTTATACCCTCTCCACGCCAATTACTAGAACAAGCAACAGGTGATAATAATTTCTGCCCAAACCACTCACTTACCGCTCGTCTCCTGATCCTCTCTCCCGCTGCAGACTTCGCTAAACCACGCCCCCCTTGACACAATACATTATTTCTTCCGCATCTCATTCAATGCCTCTTTTGCTAGTTCCAAAACATAATTTTAAAGCTGGTAAAAGAGGCATGAGCTGTTAATAGCATTCTATTGCAGTTATTAATTAAGTTATTAGAAAAAGAGTGAGAGCGACAGAGATACATATAGAGAGAGAGAGAGCTTGCGTGAATTAGGCTAATGTACCACTGTTTGTCCCTCAACACTCTTCTTTTGCAGCATCTCTAAACAGCGCTCTTATTACCTCGCTAGTGAGAAATGTCGTGTGTAGCCTTTAAGTTCCTACACTATATAGGCTTACAGATAAAATCGTCAGGGCAGCACTGACAACACATTTTTTTGTGAAAAATGGTTGACTGCTATTACAGTTTTATTATGCAAAGTGATATGGAACTGTAATGTAGTCAAGAAAGCTGCCTGGAACTACGTTAGCATGCGTTTCTCAGAAAATAATTGCACACCTCAGAGCATTCGTCAGCCTATCAGATTCAAGCATTAAACAGCCTGTTTTGTGTGTTTGTGTGTGTGTGTGTGTGTGTGTGTGTGTGTGTGTGTGTGTGTGTGTGTGTGTGTGTGTGTGTGTGTGTGTGTGTGTGTGTGTATATATGTATATATATATATATATATATATATATATATATATATATATATATATATATATATATATATATATATATATATTAGTGGTGGGCATAGATTAATTTTTTTAATCTAGATTAATCTCACTGTGATCTTGAAATTAATCTGGATTAAAATGGCTCATTCGAATTCTGACGAAGGCATTCAGAATATATGTGTTACCAGAATAAAATTGACAAACAGTAAGTCTTTGAGAAGGGGTTTATCAAGCTAGGTGGTGCATTAGAAAAGGGGCTCATCTCCTTTTTCCAAAATGTCAAGTCAAGTCAAGTCACCTTTATTTATATAGCGCTTTAAAGAAAATACATTGCGTCAAAGCAACTGAACAACATTCATTAGGAGAACGGTATGTCAATAATGCAAAATGACAGGTAAAGGCAGTTCATCATTGAATTCAGTGATGTAATCTCTGTTCAGTTAAATAGTGTCTGTGCATTTATTTGCAATCAAGTCAACGATGACCACTAATACTATAATATAATATTGACCACTAATATAATATTCATACAGTACAGACCAAAAGTTTGGACACATCTTCTCATTCAAAGAGTTTTCTTTATGTTCATGACTATGAAAATTGTAGATTCACACTGAAGGCATCAAAACTATGAATTAACACATGTGAATTATATATGGAATTATATACATAACAAAAAAGTGTGAAACAATTGAAAATATGTCATATTCTAGGTTCTTCAAAGTAGCCACATTTTGCTTTTCATTATTGATTTGCACACTCTTGGCATTCTCTTGATGAGCTTCAAGAGGTAGTCACCTGAACTGGTCTTCCAACAGTCTTGAAGGAGTTCCCAGAGAGATGCTTATCCCTTGTTTTGCCCTTTTGCCTTCACTCTGCGGTCCAGCTCACCCCTAAACCATCTCGATTGGGTTCAGGTCCGGTGACTGTGGAGGCCAGATCATCTGGCGCAGCACCCCATCACTCTCCTTCTTGGTCAAATAGCCCTTGATGCTTTCAGTGTGACTCTACAATTTTCATAGTCATGAAAATAAAGAAAACTCTTTGAATTAGAAGGTGTGTCCAAACTTTTGGTCTGTACTAATACATATATATATATATATATATATATATACAGTATTGTTCAAAATAATAGCAGTACAATGTGACTAACCAGAATAATCAAGGTTTTTCGTATATTTTTTATTGCTATGTGGCAAACAAGTTACCAGTAGGTTCAGTAGATTGTCAGAAAACAAACAAGACCCAGCATTCATGATATGCACGCTCTTAAGGCTGTGCAATTGGGCAATTAGTTGAAAGGGGTGTGTTAAAAAAAATAGCAGTGTCTACCTTTGACTGTACAAACTCAAAACTATTTTGTACAAACATTTTTTTTTTCTGGGATTTAGCAATCCTGTGAATCACTAAACTAATATTTAGTTGTATGACCACAGTTTTTTAAAACTGCTTGACATCTGTGTGGCATGGAGTCAACCAACTTGTGGCACCTCTCAGCTGTTATTCCACTCCATGATTCTTTAACAACATTCCACAATTCATTCACATTTCTTGGTTTTGCTTCAGAAACAGCATTTTTGATATCACCCCACAAGTTCTCAATTGGATTAAGGTCTGGAGATTGGGCTGGCCACTCCATAACATTAATTTTGTTGGTTTGGAACCAAGACTTTGCCCGTTTACTAGTGTGTTTTGGGTCATTGTCTTGTTGAAACAACCATTTCAAGGGCATGTCCTCTTCAGCATAGGGCAACATGACCTCTTCAAGTATTTTAACATATGCAAACTGATCCATGATCCCTGGTATGCGATAAATAGGCCCAACACCATAGTAGGAGAAACATGCCCATATCATGATGCTTGCACCTCCATGCTTCACTGTCTTCACTGTGTACTGTGGCTTGAATTCAGAGTTTGGGGGTCGTCTCACAAAGTGCCTGTGGCCCTTGGACCCAAAAAGAACAATTTTACTCTCATCAGTCCACAAAATGTTCCTCCATTTCTCTTTAGGCCAGTTGATGTGTTCTTTGGCAAATTGTAACCTCTTCTGCACATGCCTTTTTTTTTAACAGAGGGACTTTGCGGGGGATTCTTGAAAATAGATTAGCTTCACACAGACGTCTTCTAACTGTCACAGTA
Organism: Carassius auratus; assembly: GCF_003368295.1. NCBI lineage: Eukaryota > Metazoa > Chordata > Actinopteri > Cypriniformes > Cyprinidae > Carassius > Carassius auratus. Next base: position 46,589 of record NW_020528186.1, read on the forward strand.
CTTACAGGTAACTCCAGACTGTCTTTGATCATCCTGGAGGTGATCATTGGCTGAGCCTTTGCCATTCTGGTTATTCTTCTATCCATTTTGATGGTTGTCTTCCGTTTTCTTCCACGTCTCTCTGGATTTGCTCTCCATTTTAAGGCATTGGAGATCATTTTAGCTGAACAGCCTATCATTTTTTGCACCTCTTTATAGGTTTTCCCCTCTCTAATCAACTTTTTAATCAAAGTACGCTGTTCTTCTGAACAATGTCTTGAACGACCCATTTTCCTCAGCTTTCAAATGCATGTTCAACAAGTGTTGGCTTCATCCTTAAATAGGGGCCACCTGATTCACACCGGTTTCTTCACAAAATTGATGACCTCAGTGATTGAATGCCACACTGCTATTTTTTTGAACACACCCCTTTCAACTAATTCAACTAATTGCCCAATTGCACAGCCTTAAGAGCGTGCATATCATGAATGCTGGGTCTCATTTGTTTTCTGAGAATCTACTGAACCTACTGGTAACTTGTTTGCCACGTAGCAATAAAACAATATACGAAAAACCTTGATTATTCTGGTTAGTCACATTGTACTGCTATTATTTTGAACAATACTGTGTATATATATATATATATATATATATATATATATATATATATATATATATATATATATATATGTATATATATATATATATAGACACACACACATATATAATATATTTGCTTCTTTCCATTTGCATTTACTTGTAATTTTACTTTCAATACTTAAGTACATTATTATTTATTTTTTTTATTTTATTTTTTTTTAAATCATCAAGCAATAAAATATTTTTATATGAGATGAGTGTATAGTACAGGACGTCCCATATAAGAACTTCTAATTTGGTTTTCTCTGTGTATTAAAAATAGGGTCTTTATAGCCCTCTAAAATGTTGCATATCTCGAAAACTGCTGTAAAAAGGTTTCATAGGAGGAGTACATATAGTATGGGATTTTCTATATAAGAACTGACCTTTGGTTTTTTTACTTTTTAGAAATGGGGTCTTTATAGGCCTTTGGATTAGAATAATGTCCCATATCTCAAAAATGCTGCAGCAAAATGCTTTAATAGGAGGTGTGTATACAGTATGGGCTGTCCCATTTACAAACTGACCATTGAACTTTTCTATTTATTAGAAATGTTGTCTTTATGGTGCTGTAAATTGCAATCATGTCTGCATTAAAATGGTTTCATATGAGGTGTGCATATAGTATGGGTCATCCCATTTAAGGTTTTTTATTTATTTATTTATTTATTTTTTGTGCATTTTCTGCTTATTAGAAATGGCCCTCTTTATAGCCCTCAAAAGCAGTGATTCCAAAACTTGATGCTGGAGGCACCCCAACACTGCAAATTTCACATGTCTCCTTTCTCTGACACACCAATTTCAGATCTTGGAGTCTCTACAAGACTCTCAGGTGTGTTTGATTAAGGAGACATGCAAAACATGCAGTGTTGGGGTGCCTCGAGGGACCAGGGTTTGGAACCACTGCTCTAAAGTGTAATGATGTCCCATATCTTGAAAACACTGCAGTAAAATATTTTTATATAAAGTGTGCATATAGTTTGGGACGTCTCATATACAAACTGATTATTGGTTTTCTCTTATTAAAAAACAGGGTTTTTATGGCCTTTAAAAGTGTAACCATTTCATATGAGCATTTCATATGAGCATATATTATGGGATGTCCATGGGATTTTTTTTTACTACTTATTAGAAATGGTGTGAATGTAGTATGGGATGTCACGTATAAGAATTGACCATTCATTTTTCTACTTATTAGACATAGGGTCTTTATAGCCCTCTAAAATATAATAATAATGTGCAAGTGTAATAAATCCTGCTATGATTTGAAAGGTAGAAAAATATAGTAACAAACAAAAGACAACTTTTACAAAGACAATTTTAAATAACATGGATAGTAACGTATTCCTCAATTGTGAGTCACTTTGGATAAAAGCATCTGCTAAAAAAAAAAGTAAATTTATAAAAAATAATCCCAGATAATTTACAGAATTGCACCCCCTTTTTGGCCGCTCTGCTTTCTCAGTACACACTTCTGCTTAGGCGAGCTCCGCAGCTGACTTATACCAAATAGTCAAAACTGCATTACATCATGAATGTGTATGAACTTGTGTTTCCTGCAGCTTGAAACACTTCCATTTGGTGTGAAGCATTACTTTGCATTTTCTCACAATGTTTGTTGTGAAAAAGCACCAAAAAATTAACTTTTTTTTTTTTTTTATTATTAAAAAATTAAAATTAAAAAAATTTTTTTTCAGCCAAATAACTTCTAATGCATGTCCTTGATCACATTCCAAAGTATGTATATGAAAATGATTTTTGTTCAGCTAAAAGCTCAGATTTTCTTTGCATGTTTACAGATACCAAGATTCTGAATGCAGATTTTAACCCTGAAGAGGATGCCGAGACAGCAAAGGACATATCAAGAGAGAATCTTATCTGTGGTGAAAAACAAGTAATACAAATTTCACATCATGTTGACAAGTCCAAAGCTGTTTAAATGATTTGCTTCAGCAGTCTGACAAAACAAACAAACAAACAAAAAAAAAAAAAAAAAAAAAAAAAAAAAAATATATATATATATATATATATATATATATATATATATATATATATATATATATATATATATATATATATATATATATATATATATATATATATATATATATATATTGTTTGTAGTGTGACTAACCATTCAGAGGAGTCTGTCTGAAGATGTTTGTCCACCGAAGAGCCACCAGTCTTGCCTGCACAGTGAAAGATTATTTAGTATTGCCAGCATCCTACAGATCATTTTTGAACACATTTTTTATCACATTCATTTTTTCCCCCATTCTGTTAAGATACATTCCCGGATGGATTTTAATCCAAAGAGCTGTTTTCAGCTAAAGTTATTTCAATCCAGAGTGCTCTGATAAATTACTGTTTACCAATTCAACCATGATAAGCCTTTAAAGAAAGAAAGGAGGAAGGAAGGAAGGAAAGAAAGACATACAAAGATATTTTACAGTAATTACAAATACAGAAGTGATTTTAATTTCAGTATATTTTTAGTGATCTTTACAATACCTAATTATTGGCATGTTAAATTCAAGTTTAAGTTTGATTGTGTTGTTTTGGCTTGATTTTAAAGATTAAAAATTGTCTCCATAAGTTTATTTTCATACAGTCACGTTTAGTTGATTATTGCTTGTTTCACCATTCATGCTCACAATACTGTTGTATTAAAACTTGTTTTAGCCTCAATAAAGTTGACCTCAGAACCTTTTCTCAGATACCAAACATTAATCCACTGTGAAAATCTTGCATTTGCATTTATGTAAAACATTATATTTAGCTATTGACCATTCTGAGAGAATGCCCATTTCTGAGCTTTTGCCAGTGTCTAATGGTCTATAAATGTTTATAATTAGACACTTCCTCTTTTCTCAACAATTTTGTCACCTTGGCCAAACTGTTTAAGATATCAAAAATCCCTTCGCAAATTGTGCATCCCCAATGTCTTGAGATCATGTTAGTGGTGATCAGATGAAAACCCTAGGAGTATTGCAAATTCCACAGCATGCATTTAAAAAAAAACCCTGAATAGTAAAGTCACCTTTATTTATATAGCACTTTTAACAATACAGATTGTGACAAAAGAACTGAACAGCATTAAATAGGAAAATAGTATGTCAATAATGCAAAAACGCCCCTAAACTCGCACGTCAGTGTTTACGAATAGTTTAAATGAAATGGGACATCTAAGCCTCAAGCATCGAGGACAGATCGCTGTTTTTCAATGGAAAGGTTATAAAGATTGTATTTGCTACATTAAGCAGTACACATAAAAACATGAACAGTGGAACTGCAGTACATACCAGATCCGTCATAATAATGAGTCATAAACACATTCACAGCTGTAAATCCCGGTTTAGGAAGGTAAGCGTCCACTGAACGACATCTCATGGAGCATGTTTAGTCCAACCAAGCAATAACGTTGTTAATATGGATCATAATTCCTTTATTATTAAACGGTCCCTTACCCCGTTTAATAACCATACCACGTTTTGCATTTTAAAGTTAAAAGCACATCGTTTTTTAACAGTTTTCAATGGCCCACACACAAAAAAAAAACTCTTTCCCAAACAGTCATAAATTCCTTCAGATCATTGAGATTGATAAACAGATGGTCACAAACGGGTAGGGGGGCTGTACAAGAACAGGTGTCCAAAAAGATGTCCAAACAGAATTTTTATGACCCTCATCAATCAAAGCACACTGTACTCTCTCTCAGATACTAGTCCATATCATGATTTGATTTAAGTGTAATGACCTACTTTAGATTAATTCATTCAAACTTTGACAGATTTCGTGACATTCCACGTTAAACTGTGAATTCTGTTTTTATGCCTGGATTTTGCAATTACATTCACGTTTTCTATGTCACTATAAACATAGGGCCTTACAATTACACTCTATTCTTGAACAATAAATGATTATCTAATCAAAACAAAAGAGCAGCACATTGGCTAGGAGAACTCACCGGTATCACACACACTCCGGATGCATCACGTTCAACTCAAGCAGCGGTCTTTTTATTCATCAGACGGACACAAGTTTACTTCAAGAACGAACAGTGAGGCAAGTTTGAAGTTCAGTGTTTAAAAAAATGGAGCAAATGGAAAAAAGCAATCTTTATTATAGCTCTAATAAAGCATACATACTTTATTAGAACCACATAGACAAATGTTTCAATGAAAATGCTCAATATACAATTCATTATGTTCATTAATAAAGATTCGGGGCGAGTATAATGTTATTTAATGGAAAACTATGTGAATGGCGCTCTGTGGCAGGCCAGAATTTTCTGTCAGCTGCATTTAAATCTGGGTCTGAAGTTTCTCGCTCTGTTCAGCGTGCAGCGTAATGTGTCTAAACAAATAGCACATGCTGCTGGTAATTTCAACCACTAGAGGCCGCTCTCGCACTGTATAATGAAGACAGAGCCTTCTCAGCTGCTCCAACAATAGACGCAACTCTGAAAACTATTTTTGCTGATAATCGATTGTTCCAGCAATCAACTATCAGTGCCAAAAAATCGGTCGACCTCTACTTTTGAGTCTCAAATACTAAATAAAATACTTATATATATATATATATATATATATATACACACCGGCGGCGACAGGGGGGTCTTGGGGGGTCTCAAGACCCTGCCAAAAAATGCCTTGACCCCCCATTTGACCCCCCAGCCTCTTCCTGATTAAAAAATATATATATTCGGGATAAAGATCCAAAAATGTTTCTCTTCAAACTACGCAGAACAATAATAAATAATTATTATTTCGACATTTATTCATACACTGAACCGAGAACCGTTTCTGTCGGACGCGTCCGATTCGAGAACCGATGAGCTGATGATAACTGCGCATGCGTGATTCAGCGTGAAGCAGACTGACACAGAGCGCATCTGAACCGAACTGATTCTTTTGGTGATTGATTCTGAACTGATTCTGTGCTAATGTTATAAGCGCGGGTAAACCCATAGACAGTAAAAGAAATGGACACAGCGACCCCATTGGAACTCAATTGAGACAAATGAAGCCCAGTTTTAGCGTTTTTTAGCACTTCCGTTTCTGACGCGCAGACTCAAACGAAGCTTGACGACGTCAGCAACCTGTCTGCCAGATGTAAATCTTCTAAGTGGCTGTGCGTGCAAACTGCCATCGTTAATCTTACAGAGACGGCGAGCTTGAGCGGGGAGTTCTTTGGCGTGAGTGAGCAGGAGTAAGTATTCTGATTAATTATTTTGTATAGTATTTTAAAATGTAACGCCAGTACGCCATATTAAGTTAATTGCCTGCGAGCTTCTCCTCCTGTCTGTACGGTAATGCGACAGAGAGCCGAGTGGTTATGACGCAATCGTTAGCCTATTTTTTACAAAAACTGTTTATACGGGGCCATAATGTAACATAGAAGGTAATGGAGCCCTTTATACATTGTCGTGTATCTTTAGAAATAAATAATGGACAAACGGAGTCTTTAAACGCCTCAGATGTAAAGTTATTCGCTGTCAAAGTGACGCCAAAATGAATGGGAGTCAATGGGAATGCTAACGCAAGTGAAGTTCTGCTAAAAGATGGCAGCCCCCACCCGACTTCAACTTCCGGTCGAGTTCCTTGCCCCTTGGGTAAACCAAAGGCTTGAATGAAGGGCAATCATCGCCAATGACGGCATTACAATTTGCGCAAAAGAACCGGTGAACCATTTTTTTTTTCAGCTGGTTTATTTGATCGAATTGTCCGAAAGAACCGGTTCACTTGAGCACCTGCTCCTTTGCCTCCCTTTTGTCAAAGCAATTTTTTCTTTTTTTTTCTTTTTGTAATAACATAAACTTTTGTGAATGCCTGCCCACGCCCAATCATAATATTAGTACAATTTATTAATAATAATTTAGCCGTAAATAAAATGACCAACATGATGACCGTTCACCTGACTATGACCTCATCCAACCAGGAATATTCCTCATGCTGCACGCGCATTTTTTAATTGCTAGAGGATATTTTCAACATCGTGGCAGCTGGTAAGTGGTGTTTCATTCTCAGCGAAGTGATTTTGGTGTTTATTTACTTATTATTATTTTACAAGAACGATGTGATGTGAGAACATGCAGATACGTTGTTTATATTGCAGTGTGTAGCCTGTAGTCAAAGAGTATAGAAGTAACTTCTATACTCTTTGCTGTAGTGTAGAAGTAACACTAGCGTGCTGTTTGAGGGAGAAAAGTTTCACATGCATCGAGGGGTCTGGTCTTTTTTATGTTATTTGAATAAATTTTTATTATATTACAGTACTTATTTATTTTTAACACGTAAAAATAATTATCACAACACTGGTAAGGCTTATTCAGATTTTCTCATTCTCTGAATTATCATTATAAAAATAAAAACAATTCAGAAATTAATTAAAATATAATTATATTTTAAATGTGATGCAAATATTTTTTCTACAAAATCAACAGTGTTTACAACAGCAAGACCACTTTAGCCTGTAAACTCAATAATATCTATCTGGAAATAAATGTAAAAATATCAATGTCAATAAAAATGCATAATATACCTGACATAAAAGTGCAGTGTGAAGGATATGAATAACAAATATAGCCTGTCATTTGTTTACATTGCAAAGGTGTTTTTGTTGTTTAGTAGCAGAAATATGCAGTTATTAGCCATGTCCACTGTATTTTTTGTTGGTTTTCATGAGACCCCCCTTGAAAAGACCAGGACCCCCCCATTGCCCCCCCAATCAAAATTGTCTGGAGCCGCCACTGTATATATATATATATATATATTTTTTTTTTTTTCTTGAAACGGTAGCACTTTATTTTACAGTCCTGTTCCTCATGTACATACTATGTACTTATTATAGTAATTACGATAACTATGTAATAACTAGGTACTAACCCTGAACCTACCCCTAAACCTAACCCTACCCCATGTAGTTCTCTTGTATTACCAGAACTTTCTTAGATAATTTTTCTTTAAGTACTCTATAAGTACATGTTAGTACATGTACTGTAAAATAAAGTGCACCCCTTGAAACTACATAAAAATCCTTGTCAGACCAACATAATTACCCCAAATGTTGCCCCTACTAATCAAACACAGTTAATGGAACAAAGAATTTCACATTGTTGAAATGTTTAGGATTTGTGAGTTCCCAGCATGCATTGCAGCATGAACAAATTATGCAGTTACTGTTATAGCATTACTGTTTTGCTGTTTGCTGACTTCATTTGTACTTTTTTGTTTCATAATTATTGTTAGTAATTTGTTGTACTGTGAGGTAATGAGCTCATCTTTTTAACATTTGTTGGTTGTCACCGTTCTTGAGGTTTGTGTGTGGGTTTTGTGGCCTAGAGTATGTTTAATAACTTATGTCCATTTCCTGGATATCTTGGTCTTGTAAGTTGTCTTACAAATAAAAACAATGTTGTCTGCTTATTAGACTATGTACAGAGGATCAAATTGTATTCTACTATTATCTATTATATTCATAATATCATTAAAAGAAACAACAGAAAGAAAAGAGGCTCACCACCCAGCCAATCCCAGCGTACCCCCTCACCTGAGTATTAATCACCAGCACCTGTTCAAGATCAGCTTACCAACACATTTAAGCACACACCTCAGTTACTACCTTTGTCCGATCTCGTAGCCATTACACGGGACCTCTCCTATATACTGCTACCAGCATTGACTTTCCTACCAAACCTTATATAACCTCTTTGACTACCCAATTTTTCTAGACTCCTGTGTTTCCCCAACGATCCACCATCGTGTCTCCAGCATCCCCTCTTCCAAGTCCTCCTCTCCTTCGTCTCTCCCAATGTGTGTGCAATGTATACCCCCATTCTGGTCACACCACCTGTCATACGGAGTAAGCCACTATCTCTATACCCTGTTTAGCGGATCCACCGAACTCTCTCATCTGCTCCACTACCAAAGTCATTAACGTACCTGCTTTTAATAAACACTTGTTCTTATTTAACTTCTGTCCCTGAGTCCATGTGTTACAAAAAGGATTCAAAAATCCTATACATCCGTTTTGCTTTTTTAATTTCTTTAATTTTTCAGGGCCTCAATGCCTATAATACTTAAGTATAATTTTAAATAATATAATGTTAGGTTTATTTTTATTCCATGTCTTTTGGTATTTTCGATATATATTTATTAAGTTAATCACCCATTTTTGCTCCAAAATCTTATTTTTATCTATTAAAAATATATCTTTACAAGATTTTTAATTTTGTGAATTTTAATATTAGATATTCAATGTCAATCCAAAACGATTGGGTAAATACACATTCAAAAAATAAGTGTTTTATGGTTTCTTCTTCTGTATTACAAAAGACACATCGTCTCTGTGTCTCTAAAGAATCCTGAGATTACTTGTCTCACTGGATAAATCAAATGAATAACTTTATATATAATATCTTTATATAATAATATCTTTATATATAATATCTTTATATATATATATATATATATATATATATATATATATATATATATATATATATATATATATATATATACACAGTGGGGATCGAAAGTTTGGGCACCCCTTGCAGAATCCGTGAAAATATGAGTAATTTTAAAAAAATAAGAGAGATCATACTAAATGCATGTTATTTTTTATTTAGTACTGTCCTGTGTAAGATATTGTACATAAAAGATATTAACATTTAGTCCACAAGACAAAATAAATGCTGAAATTATTAAAATAACCCCACTCAAATGTTTGGGAACCCTGAGTAAGGTGTTGCAGAACATAATGTATTTACCGATGTTTACTGCATCGTCCACAGACCTGTTTGCTCTGTAGGCAAACTGAAGAGGATCCAGCAAGGGCCCAGTGATGTCCTTCAGGTGGCCCAGCACCAGTTTCTCAATTGACTTCATGACTACAGACGTTAGAGCTACAGGCCTGTAGTCATTTAGTCCTGTAATTTTGGTTTTCTTAGGGATGGGGATGATGGTGGAGCGTTTGAAGCATGAAGGGACTTCGCACAGCTCCAGCGATCTGTTGAAAATCCGTGTGAAGATGGGGGCTAGCTGGTCAGCACAGGATTTTAGACAGGCTGATGTAACACAATCTGGGCCCGGTGCTTTTTTCCTTTTCTGCTTCCAGAAGACCTGGCCCACAGCATCCTCACTGATCTGAATTGCAGGTGTGGGGGAGAGGGGGGATGCAGGAGGTGAGAATGGTGAGAGTGCTTGATTGGAGAGGTGTTCAGGATGGGTTGCAGGAGTTGTTAATGGTGTGAACGTTTGTTTGGAGAGGCATTCAGGGCTGGATGCAGGAGTTGTGAATGGTGTGAATGGTTGTGTGGGGAGGCGTTCAGGGCAGGTGATGGGTGCTCTTTCAAACCTGCAGTAAAACTCGTTCAGATCGTCTGCCAGTCGTTGATTCTACACAGTGCTGGGGGGTGGTGTCTTGTAATTGGTGATCTTCTTAAGACTTATCCACACTGATGCTGATGAGTCGTTGGAAGTGAACTGAGTCCTTATTTTTTCAGAATAGTTCCTCTTTGCCACTTTGATCTCTTTTTCCAGTGTGTATTTAGCCTGTTTATACAAGACATTGTCCCCCTTCACGTAAGCATCTTCTTTGGCCTGACGGAGCTGTCTGAGTTTTTCAGTGAACCACGGTTTGTCATTATTGTAAATTAGTTGAGTCTTTGTAGGAATACACATATCCTCACAGAAACTGATATATGATGTTACGGTCTCTGTGAGTTCATCCAGATCGGTGGCAGCAGCTTCAAAAACACGATTGAACACGTCAAAACAAGATTGTAAATCCTGCTCTGCTTCATTAGTCCATCTTTTTACAGTCCTTGATACAGGTTTAGCTGATTTTAGTTTCTGCCTGTAGGACGGTATAAGATGAACCAGAAGGTGATCAGAACGTCCCAAAGCTGCTCGTGGAACAGAGTGAAATGCATTCTTTATTGTGTTGTAACAGTGATCCAATATATTACTGTCTCTTGTGGGACATGTAACATGCTGTCTGTATTTTGGCAGTTCACGGGAGAGATTGGCTTTATTAAAGTCCCCGAGAATGATTAAAACAGAGTCCGGGTGATGTTGTTCTGTCTCTGTGATCTGATCAGCGAGTTTCTGTAAAGCTGAGCTCACATGCGCTTGCGGAGGGATGTAAACACTGACCAGAATGAAGGAGTGAAACTCCCGCGGCGAATAGAACGGCTTGCAGTTAATGAAGAGTGTTTCGAGATTTGAGCAGCACGTCTTCTTTAACACAGTTACATCTGTACACCACCGTTCATTGATGTAAAAGCATGTCCCGCCGCCACGCGATTTCCCCGTTGATTCTGCGTCGCGATCCGCTCTAAACAGCTGAAAGTCCGGCAGATGGAGCGCGCTGTCCGGTATGGTGTCATTCAGCCAGGTTTCCGTGAAACACAGAGCAGCAGAGTGTGAGAAATCCTTATTTGTCCGAGAAAGCAGAAGGAGTTCTTCCGTTTTGTTGGGTAGAGAGCCGAGATTTGCCAGATGGATGCTAGGCAACGGCGTTCGAAATCCACGCTTCCTGAGTCTGACGAGCGCTCCCGCTCGCTTCCCCCGTCTGCGCGTCCTGAAGCGCTTGATCAGCGCCGCCGCTCCTCCGATAACAATGTTCACTAAAACGTCTGAATAATTGAAATCCGGAAAAACATCTTGTGGTGCGTTCTGCCGAATGTTCAGCAGTTCATCCCTGGTGAAACTGATGGCAGGAATATAACTAAAGACAGGACAAACTAACAAAAACACAAAAACATATGCGGAGCACGTCACGGAGGCAGCCATCCTGTATCGGCGCCACACACAGAAGGTATACCATCAGAGAGTTTACTACAATTACGCCACTATCGGCAAAAGGTCGTGTTCATATTAATGTTTTGTACTCTTTTATTTGCCCCCTGGTTTGCGTTTCGTGTAGCTCAGTTAGTAGATTATTGCGTTATACCTTGATATGTAATCATGCTATCATGTGTTCGATCCCAGGGAACAGACATGCACGAAAATGTATATTCTCAATAAATCATAATTTAGCATGATTTCTGTGAGGGTTAGGTTTAGGGGTGGGGTTAGGTGTGGTCATTCGAACGAATAAGCCACCTACAGTAGTAAAATATGTAGTAAATACTGTGAGATCGGTGTAAAACGCCCACAAATTGCATTTAAATAAACGTGCGTTTTGATTGGTAATGACGTTATACGTCAATTCATGACGACAGACGCAACGTGATACTGTCATTATTTTTACGCCCACTAGAGGGCGCTTAACTTTAAAATGTAAATATAGTTTCACTTCCTGAAAAATTGGCCAGAAAAAGACCAAAAATCGGCAGATTGCCGATCGCGTATTTTAAGCAAAAACTGGCCGGTTCCGATTTATTGCCGGTCAACCGGTGCATCCCTAGATATTACCAAGTAGGTATCGCTGCAGCCCGGAGACCTCCAAGTGGGAGGAGCTTTTGCCGCAAGTGGGCTGGACTTCACTGAGAGCTCCAAGTGGGAGGAACTTTTGCCGCTATTGGGCGGGACTTTACAAATGGGCGGGGTTTAAGCGAAAATTTCACATTGCGTCATTGCCGGGGTGCGCGCGAATGAGGACATCATAAAGTAGCGATACTAATGAAAAACAGATTTATTGTTTTTCATTGTAGTTTACATTTTATTAACAAGAGGTTATATAATTTTGTGACAACTGCAAACATTCAAGTATATTAAATTATATACATTTTATAATTATATCAGTATCAAGAAAATGAATTAGTAATTTAGAGCAATAAAATGTTTACTGTATGTTAATGTTTTTCTTTAATGCAAGTTTGAAATCTGAGGGAGAAATTATATTGTTTAGATTGTTACAACCCCCTTGGCTCTAGGTGAATCAACATTACAAAAAGCCACACGTGGAAGTAAATTTACAAATAAACATTTAATAAAAAATAAAAAAAATAAAAAAAAATCTAAATAGTAATACAAGAATTAATAATAATGAAAAAAAACATTCCAAGACTTAAGAGGAAAATATTATTGGTACCAAAGTCAAATTTAAGACACTCTTTTCCCCATCTCCTTTTTATCACCAACTCAATCACAGGTAACACTCCACACCATTAAAAATTCAAGTTTTATTTGTTATATGACATGCAAAAAGCAGTGAAATGTAGGTCTGGCATACTCTTTTTAGACTGTGCAGAAAAAAATATACTGTATAAAATATACACAATATACTGTATTAAACTACTACACAGATGATTTGTAGAGATGCTACATAGAAACTGCTACACAGATGATGTGCAGAGATGTAGACAATGTGCAGTGAGGATGAGTTGCATAGTTAGGTTGTCAAAAAAGCAGTGTGCAGAGAGTTATTGGGTAGCCCTAAACAACCAGTCTATAAAGTGCAGTGTGTTTAATGTCCATGTTTAGTAGTCTGATAACATGAGGGAAGAAACTCCTCCTGAGCCTCTCTGTTTTTGCCATCAGACTGCAGAAGCGTCTGTCTGACTGTAGCAGATGAAACAGTGGATTTCCAGGGTGGGTGGGGTCTTTAAGGATCTTAACAGTCCTAGATTTACATCTTCTGGTGTGGATGTCTTGCAGAGAGGGGAGAGATGTTCTGGACATGTGCTCAGCTACTCTTTGCAGGGCATTTGAAGGTATTGAAGCTGCTCACTCTCTCCACTGGGGTCCCGTTAATGATGATTGGGGTAGATCCACTGCTGCCTCAAATAGAAGAGTTATTGTAAAATATTATTACAATTTACAATATTACTGGTTCTACTGCATTTCTGAACAAATAAATGAAGGCCTGGTGAGCATCAGACTTCAAAACCATTACAAAATCTGTCCAACCCCAAACAGTCCTGTAGAACAGATATTTAAGGAACCTGAGGTTTTAACCTGCTTGATTTTTATCAGCATTGGAACACTTTTCTGCTGCTTTCACTCCAAGGCTATGGATTATATTTTTACTGGAATGAAGTGTCATTAATCACTAAACATTCAGTCCAATGACATCCTAAAATAATTCACTGTTGACAAGTTAACATTAACTAAAGTACAATGCACATTTATGTGAGACATCTACAGAATGTAATGTCATATACATTCCATCATTTGTCATTTAGGACAGTCTTTGACCATACCCCTGGAGCAATTTTAGGGACAAGCGCTGTTGCAAATGTCCACCTTTAAAGTATGAACATAATTTATCCACACAAAGACCCACATACACACACATTAGTCAAAAATCTTCATAAAAAAAAAATGACACATCTTGATGCATAGAAAGAGCAAAAAAAAAAACAGTTTACAGAAAAGTGATCCTTTGGGTTTGCAGAGAGAGGCGGTAACCAGGTCACTGAAATGTAACTTCTGGCCACCCAGACTTGAACTTTCTGTAACACAAAGTTTACACATAATATTTTTGTTTGTTTGTGTTTCCTACAATGACAAAATTAATTCTACACCTGTTGATATGTAATGCATGGTAGTGGACACTGCAGTTATCCTCATATATCCACTGTTATGATTATTAAATTGAAAAAATGAATTTGATAATTAAACCAAATGTTTCAATTGCATTACATTATTTGGATTAATGTTACACGTAAAAATAGATAACATTTTAAAAATATAACGGCAGGTTTTGAAACAATGACCAGCTTTGTTAAAGTCAAGCATTATCAGTTAGGAGAAGACTCATGTAAAGACTATTGTAACGAAGACTCATTCTTATGGAACACTGTACTAAATCTATTAATAGTTATTGATCGCTTAAATATCAGTGCAGTTATAATACATAGGCCTGCATATTTTACGTAACGTTAGTAACAATGCCTGCTTATGGTCTTCAGTGTCCGTAATCTGCAGCGTAAATCCTATATGTATTGCAGAAATATTTAGCAGAAAAGGGTAACAGACACAATAAAGATGTAATTTATCTGTGCTGCTAATGCTGTCTTAACGTGCTCTCGGAATAATCGTAAATATGAGTTTTGAAGGTAAAAACTGCACATGAATGTCCTCCAATTTTCAAACTTGAATCCAATGAGCTTGTAATCATGATTTAACTACGTCAAGACTAAAACATCTACCGCCAAGATACTGCACTTTTTCACAACTTGTAATACGTTGTACAACTCTAAACTTACCCCTTCAAATTCCTCTTTCTTGACGCTGAAAAGCCTTGGGAAGTTGACATCGTCTTTTTTTCTTTCTTTCTTTTTTTTTTGGGGGGGGGGGGGGGGGTTTGCAGCGTGCATTAACCCTGTGACATTAAATAAACCAATCAAAAGGCTCTGGAGGTTTGTACAGCCCACTTGGAGCTGAAATCCCACCCATTTGGAGCTGACCCGCCCATTTGGAGCTGGCTCCGACCTCAGTTTATACCTATCTCGATATTACTACCAAGGGTATCACTGTTTATTCCCTCATATAGGTCACACAATCACTATTCAATTCATACATTAATCTAAGTTCTTGTTAAAGAGACTCAAGAAGGAATAATAAGGTTGAAATCTATAAAGTTTACTAAGTACACCCTGCCTCCTTTTCATCATGGTTTTATAAATTATATATATGAGGATGATGTTTTGTTGTGATGTGAAGTTTTGTTGGAAAAAAATATCCATGAATGAAATAAACATTATCAATCAATCAAAATAAATGATAAAACAGAGATAACTTTTTTTTTAAAGAGGAATAGAGAGGGAGGCTTATATCCAGGGGTTCCAATGCAATGCACTTGTACGTAATGATTAGGGATTTGGGATTATTTTCATAGTCGATTAATCTGTTGAATATTTTCTCAATTAATCGGTTAGTTGTTTGGTCTATAATATGTCAGAAAAATGTGGATCAGTGTTTCCCCAATAGCCCAGGAATGGTCCTTAAATGTCTCGTTTTGTCCACAACTCACATATTCACATTTAACAAGCTGGAATAAAATTTTTTTTTTTTTTATTATTATTATTTTTTTTTACATTTGTCTTTCTTATATTTTATCAATGACACAGACAGCTTTTGTTCACGTGGTTCACATGAGATGATTGACAGCTTTACAAACTAATGATATTGCACTGATGTCATAGCTGACGCGAATCAATAAGAGGAGAGTAATCGCTACTTGAAAACTAAAGCGTGGGGGGCGGCCAAGATGGCGTCTGAGTAGTCGAACTGTTGTTTGTCTCTTACAAACTTTCGTGCAAAACTTGATCTCATTTGACCTTCCTTAATGTTTGACGTTACTAATACTAATGCGTATACTTCTGTTTTGCCTGTTAACATGTGTTGCAGCCATTTGAGCACGCTGATCGAAACTCACATTTAAGTATAGCGTTACCTAAGAACATCTGATAGGGTGGCGGACAGTGTGAAACGTGTGCATGATTATTCTAAACCCACTCCCGAAGGAGACCCAGGCATGGATTGTACGCCATCACTTCCTGACACCCCGATCAACAGCCCACTTTCGAAAGTACGGCGGCAGACTTCCGAGCCCTCCAACACAGCTATTCTGGAGGCGATTGAGAGGCTGGGGCAAAAGCAAGATATATTCATGGAGAAGTTACTGGAAATTGAAAAGTCGGTTGCATCCAATTCGACCCTGATATCTGAACTTACTCTCAAAGTTGATTCAGTTACCGACAAAACGGAGAGGGCTGTAGTTAAAACTGGAGAGTTGGGCGTTCAAGTAACGGCTGTAATCACTGAAAAAAAAACAACTGTGGGAAAAAGTTGACGACCTGGATGCATATAAAAGACGGTGGAACTTGAAAATATCTGGTGTTCCGGAGGAAGCAGGAGAAAATGTGAAGATAATCGCAATGGATATCTTCTCTCAAGTTTCACCGGGATTGAGGGATGGTCTTCAGATGTCCATTGATGTTGCACACAGAATCGGTCCGAGAGAAGCAGGCGCGTTTCCACGGCAGATTATTGTGCAGTTTTTGTCACGTACTCATCGAGATCGCATTTGGTTGGACTCAAAAAACTCAGAAGTCCTCAAGCAGAAAGGCATCAAAATAACAGAAGACCTCACACAACGAGCGAGAGAGGCATGTAATAAACTATGGCCGCTGGTAAATCGAGCCAGGAGAGAAGGAAAACGAGCTGGGTTCAAGGGCTCGTTTGCCATTATTGACGGATAGAAGATTACAGCGGATAATCTGTGAATTACGTTAACGTTTGCCCTTAATTCTGTTTGAGGACTTGAAATTGACACTGACTATATAATGCAGGCACGACTTTTAATTTCTGGCAAAGATGTTTATTGTGTTTTTCTCATGGCTCTTCCTGTTTATTTATCAGAATGTAATATTTTCTAAAGCATTTGATGCATAAGTTTGGTAGGTTTGGTTAAAGGGATAAGTTTTGCACTTTGCTCCTTTCTTGCTTGCTTTAATTCTCTTGCCTTAGGGCAGATTGTTCCTTTTTTTTCTTATTCAATGTACTTGAAATGTTCTTGTTTTTCTCTTAATGTTCGGGGGATTCGTGACCTTACTAAACGAAAAGCCTTATTTTTATTTTGTAGTTCTAAAAGAAGGGATGTTTATTTTTTACAGGAAACTCACTCTAGTGCTAACGATGAGTCGTTTTGGTCAGCACAGTGGGGAGGTAAAGCTTTATTTTCACATGGGTCTACTCATTCTGGGGGAGTTATAATTTTATTTAACTAATTTTAATGGTAAAATTCTTGAGTCACACTTTTCTCTAGAGGGCAGATAGATAATCGCTACAGTTCAATCTGGAGAGGCTGTCTTTATTTTATGTAATATATATGGCTTCAACAATTCAAATTTAAACCAATTTCTTTTTCAAACTTTATCTACTAAATTGGTTGCTTTAAAACTAAAATTTCCTTCAGCAGCAGTTATTATGGGGGGAGATTTCAATGAGGCCCCTGATCTTCATTTAGATAGATTCCCCCCAAGACTCAATGTTAATAGCCTTAATTTAGTCATACATGATCTTTGTAGCAGCCTTGATTTGCTAGATGTCCACAGACACGTCCATGGAAACAATGTCTAATTTTCTTGGTTTAAAGCAGACATGTCACAAAAATCTAGAATAGACCTCTGGCTTATATCTGACTGGTTAACAGATCATGCTTGCATCGATCTTGAAATATCCAAGTCTCATAATAATTTTCAGAGACGTTCAGGATACTGGAAACTGAATACGTCCTTTTTACAAAATTCTCTATATTGTTCAGGTATCAGAAATATAATTAAAAAATTTTAAAGTTAACTCAGGCTCTGCTATTGCAAAATGGGAACTTTTTAAGTATGAGTGTCGGAGATACTCTATACAGTTTGGAAAACGGCTTTCTAAGGCAAAGGAGTCGAGAAGCTCTGCAATTGTAAAAGAAATAAATAATATCTTATGTCTGTCCTCTACTAGTGAGCAGGACAAGGAGAAGTTATTTTTATTGAAGGAGGATCTTGACGTTCTTTATGCAGAGAAGGCCAAAGGTGCATTTGTTAGATCAAGGGCAAAATGGTTAGAATTTGGAGAAATAAATTCAACGTATTTTTTTAATTTAGAAAAAAGAAGAGGTGAATTAAAAAGAATTTCAACCCTTGACATTAATGGTAATCTAATTTCTGATGAAACCAAAATGTAAAAATTTGTTGCTGACTTTTATCAGTGACTTTATACTACTTCTTTTCAATTGCAGTCATCTAATAATTTTGTCTTTGAGGTGAAACGGTTTATTCCAAATATTAGTGAAGATAATTATGCTGTTTGTGAGGGTGAGATTACTATGGAAGAGATCGATAGTTTAATTACGAAAACTCCACTTAATAAAAGTCCGAACCCCGATGGTCTACCATTTGAATTTTATCGATCATTTTGGAATGATATAAAATATTTTATTTTTAAAAATAACCGTGGTGAATTGTCTGAATCGATGAAGCAAGGCCTAATAACTTTAATACCTAAATCCAATAAAGATAAAAAGTTTTTAGATAATTGGAGCCCTATAACTTAATGCTTATGCTTATGCTTAATTCTGATTATAAATTATTAGCTGCTTTATATGCAAGGAGACTAAAACCCTGCTTAGAAGAAGTTATCTCACTCACACAATCTGGCTTCATATCAAATAATATTCGTCTTGTTTTAGATCTTTTAGATTATTCCGAATTGATTAATGATGATGCGCTTATTTTGTTTTAAGATTTCTATAAGGCGTTTGATACAGTTGAGCATGCCTTTATGTATGAAGCCTTAAGACATTTCGGTTTTGGTCCTAAATTTTTGAAAACTGTAAAGACCCTATATAAAGACATCACAAGTAATGTGTCTTTGTCTTCTGGAACTTCCCCACGTTTTGTCATTGGGAGAGGAATTAGGCAAGGATGTCCTTTTTCTCCCCTTTTTTTTCTGCTAGTTGCAGAGCTTCTTAATCTTTATACAGTGAATTGTTCAAATATTGAGGGCATCCAAATTGCAGACCGCACTATCTTGATTAGTCAACTTGCAGATGACACATGTGTTTTCTTAAAAGACAAAAGGCAGGTCCCTATTGTTTTACAAGCTTTAAAACTGTTTTCGCAGGCCTCTGGCCTTTCTGTTAATCAGTTTAAATCTGAGATTATGACCATTCATCACTCTGATATATCAGATGTATGTGGAATTAAGGTAAAACTTTCCGTTAGATATCTTGGTATTATAATTAGTAAATGTTCATCTGAAAGAATGGAATCTAATTTCTCTAAATGTTTACTTAAAGCAAAAACAGTTTTTAATTGCAGGTCTCAGAGGAATCTGACTATCCATGGACGTGTTCTGCTTTCCAAGGCTGAGGGAATTTCGAGGCTGGTATATCCTGCTCTGTTGT
The DNA here is from genome assembly GCF_003368295.1 of Carassius auratus. Taxonomy (NCBI): domain Eukaryota; kingdom Metazoa; phylum Chordata; class Actinopteri; order Cypriniformes; family Cyprinidae; genus Carassius; species Carassius auratus. The sequence goes on from NW_020528186.1 coordinate 66,059, forward strand.
CGTATGTCAATCCTAAAATATGTTCTGATATTGACAGGGCTTTATTTAAGTTTATCTGGAAAAATAGAACTGAATATGTAAAGAGAAAAACTATTATTAGATCTTTTTCAGAGGGTGGGCTTAATGTCCTTGATTTTAGTACTCTTAATATTATTTTTAAAATCAATTGGATTAAACATTGTTTGGCCCAGAATAAATCTATATGGTTTTATATCCCCAATTTGTTTTTTGAAAAGTGTGGTGGATTACCCTTTTTACTATCGTGTGATTTCAAATATAGTAAACTTCCCATAAAATTATCTAACTTTCATAAGCAATCATTAGAAGCATGGAAAATAGCCTTTAAGCATAATTTTTCTCCACATACTTGCATCCTATGGAATAACCAATTTGTATTGGCTAAAAACAAGAGTATATTTAAAAAAGATTGGTTTGATAAGGGAATTATATTTATTTCAGACTTATTAAATATTAACGGTGAGATTTATACTTATCAGCAGTTTGTTTCTTTTTCAGGGATTGATTCTTCCTGTAGAGATTATAATTTGGTTGTGAAAAGCATTTCCCCTAAATTGATGTACCTTGTGAAAGTACATCTCAGGTAAAATTCAGCTGTCCGACAAATTCCAAATCTTGTTATTGGAGGTATTAATATTATGGATATTAAGTGTAATAACTCACATATTAGGAAATGTATTAACTGTGATGTCAGCTGTTACCCAAAAGCACTCATAAAGTGGAAACAATCTTTTTTATACCCTCCACTGAGAAAATATGGTCAGCTTCTAATAAATTTTTATTGCCAAATAAGGCAATGGAAGTACATTTTAAGATACTACATAGCTACATAGAAAAGATGTCTCTCCAAAATGTTATTTTTGTAATTTAGAAAATGAAACACACATTTATTTTGTAACTGTAAATATTCTGAAGACTTTTGGAAATCGGTAAATAGGCTGTTTTTTTATATATTTTATAAAATAATTAAAATAGACGAATCTATGATCCTTTTTTTGAATTGTAATACTGGATCAGATGTAGTTGATAACACTTTGAAGGTGATAATTCTTCTTGGGAAGTTTCATGTACATAAAGCAAGAATAATGTCCATTACTCCCTCCTTTAATTTTTTTTGTAAAGAACTTAAAATATTTTATGACTCCTTGATTTCAACTTCCATGAACAAGAAATTTATAAAAACATCCCTCATATTAAAAATGTCATTTGTAAACTGTAATTCTTTATTTTTTATTTACTGTCCATGATGTATATCTGTTATATGTATCCCCCTTGTTTTGTTTATGTTCTAATTGGTGTTAAGTATTTGTATGCTTGTTTCTGAAAGAGAATTAAAACAGAAAAAAAAGAAAAGAAAAAAAAGAGTAATCGCTACTAGCTCTGTTATCTGTTTTATCTCTTCAGATCGCATAAATCAGTGTAAAATGAATAAAAATGTTATTCTGTATGACGAAATATTTTACAAACATGTCATAAAATTATTATCTCTTCAAATGTGCGCACCATTGGACTATAGCCCTGGCCGATCGTGGATATTGTATGTATACGAACACAAATAAACCGGAGATGAGATGAATGGCTGCTGTATGAGTGATGATTTCTTTTCAAAATAACGAAGGTTATTATTATTATTATTATTATTATTATTATTATTAATTGCCAGATATCCATTTTTGAATCTTGATGCAGTCCGTTGCGTGTCGTTCATTTTGAACGAATCTTTAATATGACTCAGGACTACCGAGTTGTCTCAGAGAGTGAGTCGTTCATTTTGTGTTGACCGCACATGCGCATTACACAACATATGGGTTCTGAATCGACAGGTGAGGTCCGAGTCTTGTATTCTTCATGTCAGTCCCATAGAGACGGGAAGAGAAAAGATTCGTTCATTTTGCTGAACGAGACTCAAAGATCAGAGTCAGTAAAATGATCCGAACTTCTGGCAACACCGCAAGCAACTATGAAACTAATAATGAACAATATGAAACTAAAACGACATAAGATTAATTTAAAATGTCATAGGAACTGTAAGCTATTTAAAGGTGGATAAGCTCAATTTAGAGGTGGATGACCGCTATTTAGAGGGGTAAACGCTATTTCCGAATTTTGGGAGGTGCGTAAACGGCGTTTACGTGCATTTAGCCTCCAATACATCCCTGCCCTTAACGTTCCAAGAGACCAATGTCACATTTTTCCACCCGATCAATGTTTTATCAGAAGGCCTAGACATACACACACACACACACACACACAAAAAAAACATCTTAGAATGGACATCCACCTTTGCAAACATAACATGACAAGGCAGCATTCGAAGAATACATTGTAAAAGACTAAACAAAAAAGTAAAAAACACAGACGGGTAAAAAGACAACAAATAAAAAAAATAGGATAAACAAGTCCGAGCCAGAAAGAACAACAACCCCCAACTGACCCCACCCACCTTCGTGTCTACCAGAACCAGACACACAGTTCCCAATTCCATCCAGAAAGGAGCTGCCAGGCAGTTATCAAAAAAACAACACCTCCAAGGAAAAAAGAGCGCCTCCCCAAGGCGTCAACTATGTGATCCCAGACAGAATATTTCCGCAAAAAAATAAAAAATAAAATAAAATAATAATAAATAAATCAATAAAAAGGGGGAAATTAAAATAAACAAATGGGTAAATATAAGTACATAAAATATGTAAAATAAGTTAAATTGAAAAATAAACTAGTAAGGAGGTACTGAATTATGTATACATTTTTGCATAAAAAAATAAATAAAAAAAGGGCTGCAAGTACTACCCCCAAAACTGAAATTAAGCATTCATAAAACCATTCATAAAACCAATAAGAGAACAAACTGCATAACAGATTAAGAACGCAGCACAATTATAATTGTTGTAAGTAGTCTTATCATATCCTTAGTCTCAAGTCTTGATGATTTATGACCCTGATTTATGGCCTGATTTATGTACGTACAGGGAGCGTAGACTGACAGGTAGTCAGAAGTGTACATGGTCAGTTTGGATTGATTTATGACTATATGGCCTGTCAGTCAAAGCGGTTGCCATGTCACTGGGTCCTGTCACCCTTGATTGACATGGCAGAGGTGTGTGTAAATCAAAAGTTCAAACATGTCTCAGATTTGACTTGTGTTGTGTTTATTACTGGATATATGATGGTTGTATCTGTAACCGGAGCTGTGGGGGTTTCTGTGAAGTTCCTTCCTGGCCTGTTGTTCACACCTGAAGACTGTGCCTACATCCTGAAACTACGTTTTAAATAGGGGTTAAGGAAATAGTAATTTAAACAGAGAAGACATTCTGAACAATCCTGTTACAATGGCTGCCACTGCTACAAAAACTCCTAAAACCGCTAGAAGAGTGATGCGTATTTCACCAACAAGAGGGCCTGTTGAAATGAGAAAGGAGCTGACTTTTGCACCAAGGAAAAAACAAAGCGTTAGTTTAACAAAGTTTCTTCATGAAGAGATTAATATGACGACTCATGATTTCTCAATGTCCGGTGATCATGTCGGAAGATATGTGTTTGACAAAGTGATGTGCACCGTGAAGATCTATGCTATGGATATTGACGACAATTTTACGACGCAGGAGCCCTGTCTGATTTTCCCTGACAAAGACTGGTGGTTATTCTACAACTACGTCTGGAGAGATTTGAATGACTGTGGTGACGATCCATTGCACACTGCAGAATGGGATGGCATAGTTCCTAACACAAGATTTAGAGTGGTTGCGGATCACAGTAAAAAGTTACCTGATGACTGTGTTCACATTTTCTGTTGCAATGACAAGACAAAGATCCGTGAGCATGTGTGGCCCATACCTGAAGCTGAGCACTACATGCACTATGACATGAAGTTTTTGTTTCAGTGGAAAGATGTTCATATAATTGATGATGTTTTTACATCTATTGATAAGATGTTTAAATGGTGTGATATGTATGACCGTTACAGCTCTGTAAAGATGAAATTGTTCCACCCTGAACAGGGCGTTCCCAAGACAACTGACCACTTCTTATCTCTGCCCACGTATTACAGCCATTAAGAAAGTCTGCAGATCGGTACACTCGCTAGATTCATTTACCGCCATGTCTCAAGAATCCACGTCAGCCTGCTGCTACAGCAACACCCCCAAAACCCTGCCTGCAATGCCTGACGACAACGCTACGTCTCTGGAGATCCTCCCACAAACCCATGACAACGCCTGGTTGGATAACTTCTGCATGGAGCTGGGGTATCACAACCTGACGTTTCTTATGACACCTTACGGCTCTAACGGCGCGGTAGCTGGAGCCGTGGTCTGTGCCAGCTTCGACGACATAAACGGCTGTATTCGCACTGATGTGTTCAAAATTATAAAGGCAACTATCGTAATTCTGTTGGAACACCTAATCAACAAAAAGCTTAAGGAACTCTGTCTGGGGTGTGAAGTTAATCATCCTAGTCAACTTAGACACTCCTGTTTGTTTGAACCCTGCGCCTGTTTCTTTGATGCTTACTTTGACGAGTTATCACGTAACCTGGTAAAGCTTGAGCTTAAACACATCATAGCTCAAGCATTAAACCGATTCGGTTTAAGGATTAATCCGCAGAGGGTCCAGGGCTCGGTGGATTCTATTTTGTGCGAATTGCCTGACGAGGTTTTCATTGTGGAGAAGCTTCGCGAGATCAGAGAAAAAGTTGTGGATGTCGCCAGTGAACAGATTGTCTATGACGCAGTGGACTGCTGGAAGGGCGGTGCACACATTGAACAAGTGTAACAAGGCCATGGGGAACGGATGGTGTGTTAATGTACTGACTAAATGTATATTTAAGCAGCGTATTAGATGTGAAATGACCAACTTGCTGTACAAGATCATTGACGACAATCCTGGTGTATCCTTAACAGTAAATGGATGTGATGTTGATGCCAAACGTTTTACAAACCTCAGGAAACAAATGGAAATTGTAAGAACAATGTCAAATGATTGGACTGATGTCATGCGTATGTGTATTAATGCCTGTGAACCGATTTCTGTAACTATCAGAAAAATACTGGATCTAATGACTGAATGTGGTAAAAGTATAAGAATTGCTGACGTTTTATGCCTGTGTACATATGTAACAGACCTATGTGTGATGCTGATTTCACGAAATGATCAGACTAATGTTTGTGAGATTATTGAAACACTGGTTGACTACATGATTGAGAAAAAAATTCTAATGTGTGTAAAGTTTCTTCAGTACCTTGACAACGTTTGATAAATAAAAAAACGAATTCACTTAAAGCAGATGTGTTATTCTTTTGTAGACTCTGAGGGGTGATGATATGTCTGAACAGATTCTGAAAAATATTTACTATAACCCTTCTAACCCCGGTTCTTTAGGGTGTAAAAGGCGTTTAAAAGATGCATTTTTAAATGAAACAGGCGTTCGCTTATTTGATAAACAAATTTCAGACTGGCTAGCCGGGGAGGATGCATACACATTACACAGGACAGCACCTCTAAAATACAAAAGGAACAGGGTTTTTGTCTATGGTATCGACATGCAGTTCCAGGCGGATCTAGTCGATATGTCGGCATATGCCAAGGATAACGACAACAATCATTTTCTGTTGACATGCACAGATATTTTCAGTAAATATGCTTGGACACGTGTGTAAAAAGGTGTAAAAACATGCATCCCGCGAGATCCCCCCGTCTATAGACTATGTGATTATGACGGAGATGTTATCGATGGGGTTTTTTATGAGGAGGAATTGCAAAAAATATCTGTGAGTACAAACAAAACATAGTTATTACGAGGATGTCCTATTTCTGATTAGAGAAATCAACACAACTTTACCTCCAGGGACGACCCTTGGCTACGATCATGTAAAAAACAGAGTCTTTCTAAAAGCCCCTCCGAAGATATCGCTGACGTTTGATGGGAAGCTTGCCGTTATATTAGGGTTAACCCCCGGAGTCGCTATAGAATCCGCAAATCACGCTAATGAAGAAGAGTATGGCCGAGGAATCACGGCTGTGATGTACGCACTGCATCAAGGAGACATAAACGAGGGTTTCTACAGCCTGTATATATATATATACAGATATCATTGAATATCAATCAGTTGGTGATGCGCACATCCCACTACTGAGATGTGTACATATAGATGGTGAGAATAATAAGATTCTCAGTGTTAGATACGATAAGGCACATTACGTACCTGTCAATAAAACAACCATCACAGATATAACTATAGAGGTAAAAGACGATCAGAATCAAAAGGTACGTTTCACTTACGGCAAGGTGAGTGCTAAGTTACACTTCAGACCCGTGAAACAGGCATTATTTTACAAATAAATAATGCCCTATTCTAATCTGTACAAAATGGATCCTGAGCGTTACGTGGCCTATTTCCAAAATCAGGCCGATAATGGCCTTCCTGGCTATGCAGGGGGTGGCGTTATGTATGGAATGGGTCTAGGTGGGCTTTTCAGGGGTCTCTTCCGAATGGCCATACCATTACTAAAATGTGGATTCAGTATTGCAAGGCCTCATCTTAAATCAGCTGCAAAAAACATACTAAGCGATGTTGTTAGCAATACCCTAACACACTCCTTTAACAATAACAACGCTCAAGACGGATCGGGGCTAATGGTGATGTCTCGCAAAAGAACGTCCAGGCCACCGGGGTCCAGAAGGAGTGGTCAAACACAGAAGAAAAGAAAACATACCCCTAAGAAGACCTCAGTCGAAAATTGCAAGCGCAAGGAGACAGCAAAACGTGTAACAACCGCAAAGCCGAAGAAATGTGTCAAAACAATTTTCTAGATCATGGCATTACTACATAACATGTCGGAAGAATGCATTTAATCTGAACTCGATCTGTTCACAGTGCCTCTGACAGAAACTGCTGTTGAAAAAAACACCTATATAGAGATACCACCATTATCAGCGATTTCGGACACATCGCCTTTGGAGTTTTTTATTGCAGGAAATGGGGCAGATTACATCGACTTAAACAATGTTTTATTATTTTTGAGGGTCAAAATCACTAATCCTGATGGTACAGATATCGCAGATGGAGCACCAGTGGGCTTTATCAACTACGCAGGGGCAACAATATTTTCACAGGTTGACGTGTCACTGGGGGACCGTTTGATATCACAGAGCACAAACACCCATGCTTATCGCTGCCTTATTGAGTGCCTTCTAAATTATGATAAACATACCCTGGAAACACTTTTCTCCGCCGGATTGTTCTATAAAGATACAGCAGGCCACATGGATGCTGCGGACCCTGCAGGAGGAAATCACGGTCTGACAAAGAGAGCCGCCTTTACCAATGCTATTAATGTTGTCGAGCTAATAGCCCCCATTCACAGCGATATCTTCTTTCAGGAAAAACTGATGCTCAATGGCGTCGACATTAAAATTCGTATGACGCGGGGTAAAGATGAATTCTGTCTGATGAGGAACGATGCTATCGCCTACAAGCTAAACATCCTGTCAGCCTCGCTATTTGTGAAAAAAGTTAGTGTCGCACCCGCCGTGAGGCTGGGGCACGCACAAGCGCTGCTCTCAACCACCGCCAAGTACCCTATCGACTGCGTTTGTGTGAAAAACTTTTCAATTCCTCCAGGCTCACGAGTCTGCAATCAAGAAAACTTATTCTTAGGAACTCTTCCAAAATCTATTGTTCTAGCTATGGTTGACAATGATGCCTTTACAGGATCGTATAATAAAAACCCATTTGCCTTTAAAAATTATGATTTAGAATTTTTATCTATTTATCTGGACGGTCAGCAATTCCCTGCAAAGCCTCTGCAACCTGATTATGGGAGTGGTTCTGCAGTGCGTGAATTCTACCAAATAGCCTTGGCTTCCGGTAAACATCTCAAAAACCAAGCAATGTCTATTGATAGAGAGGACTTTTTGCACGGTTACACCCTCTATGCATTCAATGTCACTCCAGATGAGGGTTGTGGACAACACGTCTTGCTTATCAAGTCGGGGAATATTAGACTTGAAGCACGGTTCAGACAGCCTCTACCCCACACAATTAACCTTATTGTCTATTCTATTTTTGACAGTGTCATTGAAGTGTCAAACCGCCGTCAGATCTTGGTTGATTACTATTAATACATAATAATGAACATGATCCAGCTTACGGCTATCATGGACAAGATTTCATGCAACAGTAGTCCTATCATACACTTTATCTCAAGTCTTGATGATTTATGACCCTGATTTATGGCCTGATTTATGGCCGTACAGTCCGTGTAGATTGACAGGTAGTCAGAAGTGTGCATGGTCAGTTTGGATTGATTTATGACTATATGGCCTGTCAGTCAAAGCGGTTGCCATGCCACTGGGTCCTGTGACCCTTGATTGACATGGCAGAGGTGTGTAAATCAAAAGATCAAAGAGATCTCAGATTTGACTTGTGTTGTGTTTATTACTGGATATATGATGGTTGTATCTGTTACCAGAGCAGTGGGGGATTTCTTATGATGGTTGTATCTGTAACCAGAGCTGTGGGGGGTTTCTGTGAAGTTCCTTTCTGGCTTGTTGTTCACACCTAAACACAGTGGGAGGTGTTTGGGTTCTTCCTGGGAAAAAAAAATGGCTGTGCAAAAGTGAGGGTTTTGACGTCTTGACAGGATCAATGTTTGTTTGATCTATATGGTGTTGATACCTAGGCACCAACAGGCCACATGCTCCCCGTCTACAAACACATTTGAAAAGGAGGACGATGTCTGGTGTCTTTCCAGGTGAGAATTTCAAAGAGTGAGAGAGAAAATTATCTAAATCATCAACTAACCAAGCTGCAGAAGAGATAAATAATTGAATGTTATCTGGAATTAATAAAATCAAACAGGTATTCCTTAATGTTAAGAAAATACTATCCATAATATGTGATGTGTAAAAGGAGTTGAAATCTCACGCTAATTTTAAAACCGACTTTAAACACACACACACACACACAAATTGGTTTTCCATGTTCTATGAGACATCCCGTAGACGTAATGCTTTTTTAGAATGTACAAATTGAATTTTGCATCACCATACTCCAACCTTACACTTAAACCTACCCCTTACATAAAATTTCGTTAATTTTAAGATTTTCAAAAACACTTCATTCTGTATGATTTATAAACTTGTTTCCTCACAGGGACAAAAACAATCCCCAAGGATTTTGGATATTGCCATCATTGTTCCCCATAACATGGGGTATACCTGAACCACACAAACACACACACACACATACACAGTAAAACTGAGTAAACTAAATTTTATTTATGAGCAAATTCGTATTTGTTGTTTTTACTTTGTGTTATGTAAGAAATGTTTTAATTTAATAATCTAACCTGTAGTATGTGTACTGTAAATGAACAAATATACATTTAGCTTAAACTCAGTAAAATAATTACACCTTCCATTTTAAACATGTTTAAAAGATTACACATTGTGTGTCACTAAAGCAAGGCACACTGTCTATTGTCTTAAAAAATGTTTAAATAACCTGATGACCAGCATTGTTTCTTTAGATCATTTATGCACACAAGTGCTTTTTTCGCACGAGTAGAAAACTCTTTGGATGTGTTTGGCAAAAACATCATTTCTACATCTTAAATGCATGACTGAACTTTTCTCATTCGACAGAAATACTATTTTCTAATTATTTACCCGGCCTATAACACTTGGTGTAAATGTTCTTACCTAGAACAGAAAACATACACTTTGACTATTTGACTATTTTGTAGGCATCATGTAATGTTAAATGGTTTACAAAAAAAAATTTAGCACCAGCAGCTGTGATTTTCAAAATGAAAGAAATGTACAAGCTAAGGATGTTTCAACTATTATCATCATTTCCTTTTGACTCTGATAACCTGGTAATGAATTTTCTATGCAAGTGACACGATATACAGTTCTCATACTATTTGTGTAGATAGCTGTGCTAAAACATTTATGACTATTTTTGCATGCCAGCAGATTATGTCAAGGGTGTTTCACATCTAAGAATCACAATGTTTTTTAAATGACATTTTTCTTACACCTCAAGATTTAGCCATATCAAGATTTTGGACGGCCGTTCACAATTTGTTTGTTGGACTGTACGTTTTTAGGTGATCTCTGTGTGGTGTCATCATAATAGGAATAAATGAAAATTAAGAAATTAAGTTACAGTTTTTCTCTTCGAGATATTTCTTTTAGTGCAACTTTGTGTCTGTCCAAAAAGTGTGATCACATGAAGCATCGACACAACAAAAAATTAAGTCTAGCTGTTTTACACTTAAAACTATTACAACCTAAACAAATGAAACGGTTCCACTGAAACATGTCCACTCGTTTAAGTTTGAGCATGTTAAAGTTTCCACACTCCTGTGTAGAGATAAATTTTATCCATAACCTTTTGTGTATTCACGTGACCAAATCACTAAGAAAGAGAGTAAAGCAAGAAAGCAAATGTTTACAATGCATATAAAATTCAGAATACAATTGTTAAAAAAAATTATGTTGATTTGTAAATGGTATTTTTATTAATCCACTAGATTAAGTCATCTTGTTCAGATAGCAGATAAACCATTCACATTTTGTTTGTTTGGCCGTTTTTGTTTGAAGACTCCTGTAAGTTCATGCTAACTCTCGCGTGGGAAAGAGAGCAGGGTGAGCACATCCTATTCATTTAAGAAAAAGTATTAAACATTTGACCAAACTTTTTTATTATTTTGACAAAACACAACAACATTAAAGAATGTTATCCGTTCCTATGGCCATCTTCTTTGACTCAAATGAAGCAACATCTCTGGTGTACGTAAGCATCTACAATGTGTGTATGTGCTAAACATCTGTTTCTCCACTTCTGCCAGATTTGTTAGATGGGCTTTTGTTGAAATACAGACACATTTGAGAATTATGATGTTCTCACTTTTGTAATGGTTATAGAAAAATTCAAACATAACTTTTGCATACGGAGCAAAACTGACTAAAAAATCACTGAATTAAAAAATGCAAAAGCGTGTACGGCATTTGGCAAAACAGGATTTTAGCTGTAATGAGCACATAAGACAAAAATTGTCAATGTGTGACTTGTAAATATATTCTATTTTATTTTATTTATTTATTTATTTTTACCAGAGATAGTCGACTGATCTGTTTACATGTTGTTTTGCCGTTTTCTGATGAAGAGTTTTCTCTGACTGTGGTCAAACATACAGTGCCTGTTCATAGGAATTTTTACAGCATAACTACAGCATAAAAATATCGCCCCTACATCTAGAGCTCTTGTTCATATAGCTGATGATGATGTTCACATTTTTATTTGTCGTACTCGTTAGTTTCAACATTTCTACTGGACATTAAAGAGTAGGCCTATGTGTACTCCCTTTATGTCAGAAGCATTAACATCTACTGTGTGCTAAGAATTTTCTGCTTTCTCCACTTTTGGTGGATTTACTAGAGGGACTATGTGACCTTGTTGTAATGTGATTACATTTAAGATACATATGATTGCACTAAACCCCCTTGAATAGGTTATAGACATACTCTTTTATACAGGAAATGTTTCCACAACAGAAATATGTATCAGAATAACAAATACCTAATTTGAAAATATGAAATCCTCTCTTCTAAACTATTGTGAAAACTTTTAATGTTGATCCGGCCCACCAGCCGTGGATCTTTTTCATTGTTTTTTAGATAAAGACTATTCTCAGAGTTTGGTAAACAGGCAAAAACATGAACAAAATGTAGTACAAGATGATTAAATGATTGTCAAGAGACTGTTTAAACTGAGATTGTGATGCACTTTAGAGCTTTTTCTGGTCTACCAGTGTCACAAAGACACAAAATTTTCAATCAACTTGAAAATGAGTCCTGCCATTTTCTGTTCTGACTGTTACACTTAATACAAACCCGTCTATTACACTTAAAGTTAGACATTAAAAGTCATGGATGCCACAGGAACTATTTCCTTTCTCTGTTTCTCTAAACATCACACTAAATAAACCAGAGATCACATGTAGAAAGAATTCATTGAAAGGGGTATGTTTTAGTCCATTTTATATGGTCTGCACCAACACATGTTTTAGATGTTTTAGGTATTCATCAGACTAACAGGTTTGATTCGGGAAACACACACAACTGGAACTGAGTGTTGTCATGTCTTTATAATTGATCTACTTTTACTTTTAAAACAACACAGTGTGAAATTATGGTCTTCGACAGCATGGGCCCCTGAAATGTTGTAGTATATCTTTGTTTTCACAAAATATCTAAACATTTATCTATCTTAAAATATTAGTTATTACGTGTTTACAAAGTTGTCATGTCTGACGTTTACATTTTTAAGAACATCTGATATAGTTTATCATCTTTTAAATTTTATAAAGTATATTTCACCAAACCTTGACGCCTGAAAAACGGGTTTAGCATCAGTCCACATTTCAGTTGTTAGCCAGAAAATGCAAGTTAGCCGAGATTTCATTACTGAGATAATCTACATGATGTGAAACTAGTTCACAGTTACATTAGAGTTTTGGGGTTCTAGTTTATGTTGAATAGTGTTTGTTACTGTTCCACATGTTTAACACCACATTACTCCATTGTGAAGATATGTACTGTATAAAAAGTTTTTCACTGTAGTAGTCCAACTCTGAAACCAGAGCAAACAAAAATGAGCTTGAGTCTTAGTTGTAGCAGAATTAAAATGTTTTCTTTTTATCTTTCCATGATTTGTGTGTGTTGTTCTGAACCATGGTTTCATTTTAAACATCACAATCGAATTGTATTGTCCTGTATGATTGTAAAGAGTTTTGTGTGTGTCAGTCTCTGGATTTTTTTTTTTTTTTGCAAACAGAACTGCTGTAATGTTAGCGAGCTCTTTGTGTTGTCTGCTTTACTGTGTTTATATACGTCAGATTTCTTTAAATTTGCTCGATTAAAGTATTTAACACAGTTTTGGGTAATGTGAGTGTGTGTGAATATAGAGGATCTTTACAAATATTTTTTCTTGAAATATCCATCTAACACTCTGAACCAAGACTGCTTCTTTTAAATATAACATTAACACATTTTTCATGAGCTCAGACCCATTGTTTCATAAACCACAAAAGATTAAAATGTGATTCAACTTTTTATTTCAACAATAGATTTTTGAATATACATTCATACATTGAAATAGTGAAGAAAATGGTCAAATTGGCATTTCTAACAAACAGTAATAATGACATTACAGGTGGTCTAGCCAGAAAAGAAAATCTCTACAGGCCAGCATGTTTTGTTCTAGTATGTAGTTGACGTAAGTTTGAACAATTTCACATGTCATGGAACCATAATTTTTTGAAACCAACAATGTACATAAATCTGTTAGACATGTACACAGACAGAGAACCTCGTTAATGTCCATCTCATCGTCACATTCAGACATCACATCCAGAATTTTTCTAGTCGTTACACAGACTGATTCTTTACTGGTAATAAACATACTAGTCAAATCAGGCCATGGGTTATTTTTCAGGCTTCTTCATAAGATTCCAAAACGTAGAGCTTCACAATCTGCAACTCTTTGTCAAACACAAATCTCCCCACACGATCATAAGACACAGTGAAATCTTGTTTCACAATATCTTCATCTTCAATGAGAACCTTTCTTATGCTCTTCCCTTGATTTTTTCCTTGGTACAAAAGTCAGCTCCTCTCTCATTTCAGCAGAACTTCTTGGCGGTGTTACACACATCATTCTTCTAGATGTTTCAGGACTGTTTGGAGCTGCGGCAGTCATTGTAACAGGAGCATGCAGAAAGTCTTCTGTGGTTAACTATATGCCCTTAAACCTTTTTTAAATATCACACTTGGAATGTAGGTAGGACCCCACAGGTGTGAAACAAACAAGGATGTGACACCTTCAGTAGTCATAAAACATTGGATGCTTTAGCACATTCAGTGAGATTATTTTCTCTTAAACAATGTATGTTTTCCTTGCGAACAAAGCATCAAAATTATCTTTCTAGTAAATCTAAAGTACACTGTTGCATGGTGGTTTTGTTTACAGTTTGTTTGTGATGAGCACTAATATAATTTAATAATGTACAAATCGGCCGAGAACTATAATTATCATGAATGTGTTAATGTTATATTTAAAAGAAGCAGTCTTGGTTCAGAGTGTTAGATTGATATTTCAAGAAAAAATATTTGTAAAGATCCTCTATATTCACACACACTCACATTACCCAAAACTGTGTTAAATACTTTAATCGAGCAAATTTAAAGAAATCTGACGTATATAAACACAGTAAAGCAGACAACACAAAGAGCTCGCTAACATTACAGCAGTTCTGTTTGCAAAAAAAAAAAAAAAAAAATCCAGAGACTGACACACACAAAACTCTTTACAATCATACAGGACAATACAATACGATTGTGATGTTTAATATGAAACCATGGTTCAGAACAACACGCACAAATCATGGAAAGATAAAAAGAAAACATTTTAATTCTGCTACAACTAAGGCTCAAGCTCATTTTTGTTTGGTCTGGTTTCAGAGTTGGACTACTACAGTGAAAAACTTTTTATACAGTACATATCTTCACAATGGAGTAATGTGGTGTTAAACATGTGGAACAGTAACAAACACTATTCAACATAAACTAGAACCCCAAAACTCTAATGTAACTGTGAGCTAGTTTCACATCATGTAGATTATCTCAGTAATGAAATCTCGGCACACTTGCATTTTCTGGCTAACAACTGAAAACCGTCAAGGTTTGGTGAAATATACGTTATAAAATTTAAAAGATGATAAACTATATCAGATGTTCTTAAAAATGTAAACGTCAGACATGACAACTTTGTAAACACGTAATAACTAATATTTTAAGATAGATAAATGTTTAGATGTTTTGTGAAAACAAAGATATACTACAACATTTCAGGGGCCCATGCTGTCGAAGACCATAATTTCACACTGTGTTGTTTTAAAAGTAAAAGTAGATCAATTATAAAGACATGACAACACTCAGTTCCAGTTGTGTGTGTTTCCCGAATCAAACCTGTTAGTCTGATGAATACCTAAAACATCTAAAACATGTGTTGGTGCAGACCATCTAAAATGGACTAAAACATACCCCTTTCAATGAATTCTTTCTACATGTGATCTCTTGTTAATTTAGTGTGATGTTTAGAGAAACATAGAAAGGAAATAGTTCCTGTGGCATCCATGACTTTTAATGTCTAACTTTAAGTGTAATAGACGGGTTTGTATTAAGTGTAACAGTCAGAACAGAAAATGGCAGGACTCATTTTCAAGTTGATTGAAAATTTTGTCTTTGTGACACTGGTAGACCAGAAAAAGCTCTAAAGTGCATCACAATCTCAGTTTAAACAGTCTCTTGACAATCATTTAATCATCTTGTACTACATTTTGTTCATGTTTTTGCCTGTTTACCAAACTCTGAGAATAGTCTTTATCTAAAAAACAATGAAAAAGATCCACGGCTGGTGGGCCGGATCAACATTAAAAGTTTTCACAATAGTTTAGAAGAGAGGATTTCATATTTTCAAATTAGGTATTTGTTATTCTGATACATATTTCTGTTGTGGAAACATTTCCTGTATAAAAGAGTATGTCTATAACCTATTCAAGGGGGTTTAGTGCAATCATATGTATCTTAAACGTAATCACATTACAACAAGGTCACATAGTCCCTCTAGTAAATCCACCAAAAGTGGAGAAAGCAGAAAATTCTTAGCACACAGTAGATGTTAATGCTTCTGACATAAAGGGAGTACACATAGGCCTACTCTTTAATGTCCAGTAGAAATGTTGAAACTAACGAGTACGACAAATAAAAATGTGAACATCATCATCAGCTATATGAACAAGAGCTCTAGATGTAGGGGCGATATTTTTATGCTGTAGTTATGCTGTAAAAATTCCTATGAACAGGCACTGTATGTTTGACCACAGTCAGAGAAAACTCTTCATCAGAAAACGGCAAAACAACATGTAAACAGATCAGTCGACTATCTCTGGTAAAAATAAATAAATAAATAAAATAAAATAGAATATATTTACAAGTCACACATTGACAATTTTTGTCTTATGTGCTCATTACAGCTAAAATCCTGTTTTGCCAAATGCCGTACACGCTTTTGCATTTTTTAATTCAGTGATTTTTTAGTCAGTTTTGCTCCGTATGCAAAAGTTATGTTTGAATTTTTCTATAACCATTACAAAAGTGAGAACATCATAATTCTCAAATGTGTCTGTATTTCAACAAAAGCCCATCTAACAAATCTGGCAGAAGTGGAGAAACAGATGTTTAGCACATACACACATTGTAGATGCTTACGTACACCAGAGATGTTGCTTCATTTGAGTCAAAGAAGATGGCCATAGGAACGGATAACATTCTTTAATGTTGTTGTGTTTTGTCAAAATAATAAAAAAGTTTGGTCAAATGTTTAATACTTTTTCTTAAATGAATAGGATGTGCTCACCCTGCTCTCTTTCCCACGCGAGAGTTAGCATGAACTTACAGGAGTCTTCAAACAAAAACGGCCAAACAAACAAAATGTGAATGGTTTCATCTGCTATTTGAACAAGATGACTTAATCTAGTGGATTAATAAAAATACCATTTACAAATCAACATAATTTTTTTTAACAATTGTATTCTGAATTTTATATGCATTGTAAACATTTGCTTTCTTGCTATACTCTCTTTCTTAGTGATTTGGTCACGTGAATACACAAGGTTATGGATAAAATTTATCTCTACACAGGAGTGTGGAAACTTTAACATGCTCAAACTTAAACGAGTGGACATGTTTCAGTGGAACCGTTTCATTTGTTTAGGTTGTAATAGTTTTAAGTGTAAAACAGCTAGACTTAATTTTTTGTTGTGTCGATGCTTCATGTGATCACACTTTTTGGACAGACACAAAGTTGCACTAAAAGAAATATCTCGAAGAGAAAAACTGTAACTTAATTTCTTAATTTTCATTTATTCCTATTATGATGACACCACACAGAGATCACCTAAAAACGTACAGTCCAACAAACAAATTGTGAACGGCCGTCCAAAATCTTGATATGGCTAAATCTTGAGGTGTAAGAAAAATGTCATTTAAAAAACATTGTGATTCTTAGATGTGAAACACCCTTGACATAATCTGCTGGCATGCAAAAATAGTCATAAATGTTTTAGCACAGCTATCTACACAAATAGTATGAGAACTGTATATCGTGTCACTTTCATAGAAAATTCATTACCAGTTTATCAGAGTCAAAAGGAAATGATGATAATAGTTGAAACATCCTTAGCTTGTACATTTCTTTCATTTGAAAATCACAGCTGCTGGTGCTAAATTTTTTTTTTGTAAACCATTTAACATTACATGATGCCTACAAAATAGTCAAATAGTCAAAGTGTATGTTTTCTGTTCTAGGTAAGAACATTTACACCAAGTGTCATAGGCCGGGTAAATAATTAGAAAATAGTATTTCTGTCGAATGAGAAAAGTTCAGTCATGCATTTAAGATGTAGAAATGATGTTTTTGCCAAACACATCCAAAGAGTTTTCTACTCGTGCGAAAAAAGCACTTGTGTGCATGATCTAAAGAAACAATGCTGGTCATCAGGTTATTTAAACATTTTTTAAGACAATAGACAGTGTGCCTTGCTTTAGTGACACACAATGTGTAATCTTTTAAACATGTTTAAAATGGAAGGTGTAATTATTTTACTGAGTTTAAGCTAAATGTATATTTGTTCATTTACAGTACACATACTACAGGTTAGATTATTAAATTAAAACATTTCTTACATAACACAAAGTAAAAACAACAAATACGAATTTGCTCATAAATAAAATTTAGTTTACTCAGTTTTACTGTGTATGTGTGTGTGTGTGTGTTTGTGTGGTTCAGGTATACCCCATGTTATGGGGAACAATGATGGCAATATCCAAAATCCTTGGGGATTGTTTTTGTCCCTGTGAGGAAACAAGTTTATAAATCATACAGAATGAAGTGTTTTTGAAAATCTTAAAATTAACGAAATTTTCTGTAAGGGGTAGGTTTAAGTGTAAGGTTGGTGTATGGTGATGCAAAATACAATTTGTACAGTCTAAAAAAGCATTACGTCTACGGGATGTCTCATAGAACATGGAAAACCAATTTGTGTGTGTGTGTGTGTGTTTAAAGTCGGTTTTAAAATTAGCGTGAGATTTCAACTCCTTTTACACATCACATATTATGGATAGTATTTTCTTAACATTAAGGAATGCCTGTTTGATTTTATTAATTCCAGATAACATTCAATTATTTATCTCTTCTGCGGCTTGGTTAGTTGATGATTTAGATAATTTTCTCTCTCACTCTTTGAAATTCTCACCTGGAAAGACACCAGACATCGTCCTCCTTTTCAAATGTGTTTGTAGACGGGGAGCATGTGGCCTGTTGGTGCCTAGGTATCAACACCATATAGATCAAACAAACATTGATCCTGTCAAAACGTCAAAACCCTCACTTTTGCACAGCCATTTTTTTTTTCCCAGGAAGAACCCAAACACCTCCCACTGTCTTTAGGTGTGAACAACAAGCCAGATAGGAACTTCACAGAAACCCCCCACAGCTCTGGTTACAGATACAACCATCATAAGAAATCCCCCACTGCTCTGGTAACAGATACAACCATCATATATCCAGTAATAAACACAACACAAGTCAAATCTGAGATCTCTTTGATCTTTTGATTTACACACCTCTGCCATGTCAATCAAGGGTCACAGGACCCAGTGGCATGGCAACCGCTTTGACTGACAGGCCATATAGTCATAAATCAATCCAAACTGACCTATGCACACTTCTGACTACCTGTCAATCTACACAGACTGTACGGCCATAAATCAGGCCATAAATCAGGGTCATAAATCATCAAGACTTGAGATAAAGTGTATGATAGGACTACTTGCAACACCCATTTTCTCGGTGTGCTCCCTTGCGACTACTTTCCACAAACACCTTTAAGAAAATTACCATCATCAGTTATTTTTAACACACGTTTCTCGTCTCCCTGGTGAACACTGGCTTCCCATCCACATAAGCGAGGATGGCGTTGGATATTTCTTTGATAGCTTTGGAAATAAATATGACTATCCCCGTTTTCCACTAATAATCAGTGATTTTCTAAAACTGAATTCTAGAGTGGTACAATATTCCTCTGTGCAGGTCCAGGATTTTTCATCAGACACCTGCGGACAGCATTGTGTGTTCTTTCTCTATCACATGGCAAGGGGTCATGATTATGATTATGTGTTAAAGTTATATAGTGACGATTTGATTAAAAACGACAAACGTGTCTGCTTTTGTAAAAAAACTAAAACAATCTCAATGTAATGAAAATGTTTTCAAGTGTGTTCAGTGTGTGCAAACGGGTGAAATGTTCATGTCATGTGTTTAATATTTCGCAATAATAAAAACAAAATACAAATTTCTTTTTATAACTCTTTATTTTGCACATCACACACAACAATATCAATAACATGGTAAATAAATAAAAAAATAAGAACGCAGTCTCTAAAAGAAAAAAAGAAAAAACTCAGAGATTAAAAATATAACCATTTGCTACGATCAAGAGCGGGGGATTTAAATACACCATCTTGTGGATAATTAAACTGTCCTGATGGGTACTTTGGTCTACCTCACGTTTTTTACGTTTTTTAGAAGATTTGGTCATTGGAGGTGTCGATTTGGTTTTAAAAGAGTTAATCGTATGTCTAACATAGTGATTAGGGACCGTTGAATAAGGCATGTTTAAACAGGCAAATGCCTCCAGAAACTCATTCCACCTAGCAGGTGTCCGTTCGTCATAAGAATCTTTTGCGGTGCCATGACACTTTTAACTAAATCCAGCATGTGTGAACCAGGGATGGTTTTACCTTTAAACACAAACTCTCCCGACGCTGTCCAAGAAGCAACATCTTTGTTTTTAGACATTTTATCCAAAATGTAGCGAACGTTTTTTTCATTCCTCTGTGGGACATTCTTCAAAACATCATCTGCAACAACATCTAAAACATACTGAGTGTTCGTACCCGTAAACTTTGCAGGTTCTTCTTCTTTCTCAGCTTGTGCAGTTGATGGAAGTGATAATGTTAGTGTGCTGGTCTCGCTGTCTGCCAGCTTGGATAATGTTAAAAACCTCTGCAATACAGATGTATACATCTTTGCCTTTTCATATGGTTCCAGATCATTCCTGTGCAAAATATCCCTCATGGTCATATCCAGATCGTTCTCCACTACCTGATGTATAGATTCACGTGCGGTACCTGCCTTTAGTTTATCCAGCTGTCTTTGTGGAATCAGGTACATCTTCTCGGCATGTTCCATCCCTGACATTATTTATTAGATGCGATCAAACTGGTTATGAAAGGGACCGCAACACTTAAAAGTGGAAGAAGAAACCCGCCTTGTTGGTTAATCAACCGTCTCTTTCTTTTGACTCCGACTTTCTTATCTGCAACAAATTTGATTTCAGTTCTTTGTCTTTTCAGCTTCTGGTGTTGCTGCTGTGTGAGTGGGATATTACCGTGGAGAACATTAAGAGCTAATTCACACAAACATAAAATGAACACATCTGTGGCAGCCTGTAAAATATCATGTCTTTGTTTGGGTGTTGCTTTTAATAACAGCTTTAAAAGAGAGTGGTTTCTTAAAAGTCTCCCAGACATCTTTTTTCACACTAATCAGTTACGTTTTTTTTTTTTTTTCTGGAGGTATACAACAGGATGTTGTGAAAGTAATGCAGTTCTGAGACGATACTGTTCGGGGGTCTTTGCTTTATAATCAATCAAAAGGTAACCGTAGGGGGAGCCAGTAGCATCTTCATAACACTCCATAAAAAACTTTGAGTTATTTGGGTACATCTGTTTAGCTAAAATACCAATCTGTGCAGCGTCTCTCGAATTCCTGAAGACAACCAGATAATTTGTGTTCAAATTAATAGTTCTGCTGGATTTACCTTGAAAAAATAAATTCTGTAGAATGTAAATAACATTCAGATTTTTATGATGTACATAGACTGTAAAAAGTTTCTCAATCTGCTTGTTATTGGAAGCATCCTGCATAAAATCGTCAACTATTACAAGGGATGTTTTATTGACAGGGAACAAAACATCATCTCTTTCCTCTCTTTCCTCATCAGTGTGCATACATAGTGTCTGATTCTGTTGTTCTGCACACAACCTGCAGAGTGGGAAAGTTAATTTTTTGTTTGCGCGGTAGGGTAGTACTGGGTGAAGCAGCTTTCGAGGTGGTAGTACTGTAGCCTTAATAATTTTCAAGATTATCAAAATCTTTGAAAATTATTTGGGGATGACCTATAGGGAAGCACTTTGTGGCCTGACAAAATGGATAGAGACTTGTGAAATCCACATACCGTATGACCTCACCTTCTGTTGTCTTGTGATACAACTTGAATGAATTCGTTCTACCGCCGTACAAACTTTCGCAGGGTTTCAATCTCTCAGAATGTTTATAGACGGACATGAACGCAATCACATCAGCATCAGATTGTTTAGCATGGGTCCAGCTACACTCCCACTGAATCTCGGTATGAAGATTGTATGCATTCTGTAAAATTTCAATATTGTCATCAAACTGTCTTTTGAGAAGACCGTAAGGTACCATCAATAAAGGATTTAAATCATTGGGGTTATAACATCTCTCACAACCGTGGAAAAAACACCCTGCAAACTCTAATGCTTTTTTATTTGTGCCATCGATATAAAAACCGTCTACATAATACTTGCCGAATGACATCTCGCCGTGGTTTAGAGCGTGTTGAACAAACACTGAACGTGATTTGCTGATATATTCAAGCCATTCAATTGATACGTTGGAGTATGTGCTGTTGTGTCAGTGCTATTGTGTCTTTTGGGAGGTAGTGTGTTTTATAGATAGCCATGCAGGTGGATGCCAGAGTGGTGTAATTAAAAGGGTCCAGCCCTGTACACAGAATGAATTCATCACGGTACTTCATACATACATCCCTCAGCAGAACGACATAATTTTTTCCATAAATTGCTAGTTCTTTTTTAAAATCAAACACTTGGTCGGAGACAGTACTATACCACGCATCAAACTCTGTTCTGTTTTTGTTTGACATAGTCGTATATCCATAAAACTCTTTGGCAGGGTATGGACCAACATACGAATCGTTTTCAACACGGTTGAAGTGATGTGGGAAATAACCCTTCACAGAGTTGGTCAGATTAAAAGCAGCAGGTGTGTTGGATAGACGCATGGGAATAAAGCTGTAACTATCGATAAATCTCTGTTTAAATGCTTCGTCATACATGGATTAGACGACACCCTTGCATTGTAATTTTAGGAGGTATCCCCATCTTAGTGAAGTATTCCAAGAGAATGAAATTATCAAATCCAGATGCATTATGTGCAATCCATGTGTAATTATTATAACGAGGCTGTCTGAGTTTCTTAATGAGGCGATCTACACAATCAGAACCTTCGGCCAAAAATTCTTCGCCCTCAAACGTGATCGCATATACAAAAATTGCAATATGCCTGTTATTTTCATAACGAGTTTCGAAATCAAAAAAAATGTAGCGATTATTTGGCTCCTTCACCTTAACCGGTTGAATGAAACACTGATGCACACCGTCGGTAACCAAACCCTCACTACAGTGAACACAACGATCAGCAGGACATTTGTGTGGCTTGGGGCTGATGCCACTCTATTACATTTACCACAATATTTGGTAACGTCGCACTATGCAAATTTCTGACCTGGAGGTGGCTTTTTATGCATCTGAAAACAATAGTCTGACCTACAGTACCTCAAACAGTCACCGCAGTGTTTTGTTTTTTTGGGGTAAAGATGACATTCAGATGCGTTGCAAACATCGCAGGTGTATCGACATCTGTGATCTCGTTGTACAGTAAACCCTTGATAACAATACTCGCACACGTATGGTGTGCCTATGAACCCCTTCAGATTTTTAATCATAAAATAATGATTGTCGTGGAGGTACAAAAACATTGTTTTAGGATGTGGTTCATCTGTGTTTGCATATTTCTCCAGCTTTCCTGTATTCGTTCTATAGAAGACCACTATTTTAATATTCAACATACGTTCAAACTGAGCAATATCCTTAAGTGATATCATATGTTGATCGGTGTATCCTGCAGACTCCTGCAATGCTGACGCCACGGACTCTAACTCAGTGTGTGGTTTCTGAGGGTTAAGAAAGTGTGCTAAGCAGATTGCAAAACAAAGATTGTTTTCCCCTGCAATGTTTGAGGGGACGAACAAATTAAGTCTGTTCTTGCCAATCACATGATTGTGAGCTAGATCCCTTAATTTTCGTCGAGCGCCTCCTTGTCTACTTCTTGCTATAGACACTTTTAAATTTAAACACTCATCAAACTGTACATCTGTGTTGCTTTGCATGATTTTTTCAAGACCACTGATGAAGAGATCGACATTGTAATCATTGCTAGCTGACAAGAGTGTATTAACATCAGATGTCAAGCTAGGACCACTCAAAGTGATGTTAATTAAACTACCATCTCCACCTAATAATCTGGAAAACGCTACTATTTCAGAAAATGTGTCATGTAAAAACACAGTGTAGTCTGCTAGACCTGTAGAAGATATTTCCCTTAGATTTATAAGTCTGCGGATTTCCAAACCACTGAATCTTCTTCGCGGTACTACAGTGTATCTGGCCACACTGCCGCCGTCTCTTACAAGTGTTTCTATTTCAGCTTGTGTGAGACCCATGCAGGTGCCTGTCAGGTCATGTGTGTGGTGTGGCTGGGTACCTGCTCCCTCACCTAGCTGTTGAGAATTTAAAAACGGTTCAAAAATTGGGTATGGTCGTGGTTCTGACACTTCGTCTAGCTGTTGAGAATTTAAAAACTGTTCAAAATCAAAAACTGGTTCTGACACTTCGTCTAGCTGTTGAGAATTTAAAAACTGTTCAAAATCAAAAACTGGTTCTGACACTTCGTCTAGCTGTTGAGAATTTAAAAACTGTTCAAAATCAAAAACTGGTTCTGACACTTCGTCTAGCTGTTGAGAATTTAAAAACTGTTCAAAATCAAAAACTGGTTCTGGAGGAGCCTCTGCCCTTGATTGTACCACGTTTATTAATTTTAGCAATTTAGACGGCTTGTGTTTTTTCATCTCATCAACAGTCTGTATGAGCCTGAGTAGCTTTTCTATAGTGTTTTATTGATTTTGGAAATTGTCATCCCTATTGCACCTTAACGGCGGATCTTGTTCACCGTCACATGACTCCCGACAACGTTTTGCAGCCATTTCTAACACTAATTTATTTTTAAATATTCACAAAATACACTCCACACAACTAAACGTAGAAGAAGGAAAAAGTCTAATCATAAAACCACATCTATGCACACTTGTGACAAAAATAATACACACTTAGAAAAAAAAAAAAAAAACAGCGTTACAGTCATTTCTTGATCACAGGCCGCCTTAGCATGTCCACCTTCATGACGTTTTAGTAACGCAACAATTTGTTTAAGGATGATCCCGTGTTTCTGCTGCTCCTTAACAACAGTGTCCAAAACGGCTTTTTTTGCGTCGTTCTCCTGTTTATGACATGCTTGGTCCTCTATAATTCTTTCTTGGTTCTTGGCAACAGTGTCCAAAAGGGCTTTGTTTGTGTCGTTCTGCTGTTTATGATGTTCTTGGTTCTTGGCAACAGTGTCCAAAATGGCTTTGTTTGTGTCGTTCTGCTGTTTATGACGTGCTTGGTCCTCTATAATTCTTTCTTGGTTCTTGACAATAGTGTTCAAAACGTCATTGTTTGTGTCGTTCAGCTGCTGGTTCTTGTATTCCTCCTGGTTTGAAGGAAGCTTGTCTGCATCATCATCATCTGAATCTGCTACGTTTTCTGTGGGTTGATTTAAATTCTTCTCTTGATCCACATTAGATTGGACGTTCATATCGCATCCGTCCCATGCTTGAGCAAAATGCTCATCCCAGAGCTCCTTGTCTTGTGATTCTGTACAATATTGATAATAATAATTAATACCAATAGTAGTTATAATAATAATAATCATTTAATTTAATTCCTCTATACTCACAAGTTGATTGTCTCTGACGTTTTCGCTCAGGGGTGTTACGTATCACATCGATCTCACAGGGGTCTACAGTCTTTTGTCCATCGGTCTGAACCGGAAGATCTGTCACGTTTCGGTGTTCCTGACGTGATCTTGATACTACCCTCGGTCTTCTAACACCTGCATCAGCAATTACTTGAGGTATACTGTTAGTGTGGAAGATTTTTATTAGTAAGATTTTAATCAATCCAGAATAATCAATGTGAATCTAGCCATTTTTGTTGCTAGTTGTTTTTCCATTATAATCCTATAGGAAATGGATAGAAAGGAATATGCTTACGTGCAGGAATGTACAGGGCTAATGAATAACATATGGTTAGACATACATTAAGGACCTCCCCTCCCTAGGGACTTAGGTAAAGTGTAATCTAAAGGAAAAGTTTTACTATTTGGAAACGCCCTGTATAGGGTATATAATGAGATGCAACCTAGCATTTCGACAGAACTCCTTGCAACGAGCTCTCGACTTTGTTTTGCTTAAAATAAAGTCTTTTCTTCTGAGAGAAAAATCCCTGACTGAGTTTGATCCTTGGGAGAACCGGCAAAATACACCACAGATTTGGCACCCCAGATGGGACTGGAAAGGAGCAGAGTGGACGACTGCTTTTGAGCTGACTGATGAGCAACACACACACAGTGGTGGCCACCATAGAATAAGGTAAGCATTTTTGCTTATATAATTAGTGTGTGTTGTTGACTGGTCAGCTCTGAGTGGTAAGGACACTTAAAATCTGCTCTTCCAAATTTAGAAAAATAATATGATATCTAAATTGAAAAAGGGGTTTTACTCCAGAAGAAATAACTGCATGCACATATTTGGGTTATTAATAGGAAGGCCTTGGAAGGCAACCTCGATTTAAGACAAATATGGTGTAGGCAGAAAGACATGGCATGCTGTGTGTCTGTGTTTATCGGATAGCTGGGCCTAGGTAGGACAGTGATAAACGGATAAGCAGATTAAGGAATCGCGAGGAAAAGTCCCACGGATACCGCTTTGAGAATGTATAAGTGAAATTTTCGAAGGTCAGAATAGGTGGGCCCTTAAGGAGCTCTAGGTGAGCTGTGTTTTGTTGTGTGGATGTATTTGTGTCCGGACAAATGAATGGGTGAACAAATAAATTCTGTGTTGGGTGGGTAAAAGTTGCGCACCATTCTTGGACTGTCACTTCAGGGTGGCTGGGTGGAGTTGGACGCAACTAGTATCCACTTGAGAGGGATGAATGTATGATGAGCCTTGATAATAAAAGGACAATTAATGACTGATTATCCCTTAGATAAAGGGAAAAAGTATGCAAGAATAAGCCCTCTGGCTCAATAAAGAGTGTAGCAAGTGTGAAATGGGTTTAGGAAAATAGCATCAATAAAGTTTGAACCAAGATCTATAATAGATTTTTGCATTTAGGATGTCTGTGTGAAAGGGGAGAAAAATTTCTGAGCCCAGTGCAGTGGGAGTGAGAACAAAGGAGGACGTTTCCACAGTAAAGTTGTATTACATGGGTGGAGCAAGAGGTGCTCTCCCCTCCTGGACCATCACTTGGGAGTGATCAGGTGACAGAGACTGGTGTTGAGAAAGGATAAGTGCAGGAGCCCTAAAACAATAAAGTTAACTGAAGGAAGGTTGTTTTAGAGAAAAATAAATACAAATGTTCCAAGAAATGGACTAATATAGAGATGGCAGATATGGTGGAATATAGATATAATAATAAATTAATTAAAATAAGATATGCATTTATTATTTAATAACTTATATTAATAGATTAATTTAAAAGATGCACGTGCTTAAAACTTTAAATCTAATATGTGAATACATCTAAAATTTGTATCTTGTTATCCCTGGGACACAGTATGAAAGTTAATCCATTACGGAGTTTCAGAGATCGGGCTTGTGTAAATGTCAAAAATAAAAGAAATAACTTGTGCAATGTGGAATGAAAGCAAGATTGGGTGACCAAGTTAATAGACATTTTGATTCAAAAGCTATAGGTATTTTATAATAGGAAGGAAACTAGTTGCTTAAAGAATTAAATTTAATTATTTTATTTACAATAATAGGAATTATTTTATGTTGGTTAGGAAACATTAATTCACAAATACCAGATTATTCTGAATCATGTATGCAAATTTAGAAGAAAAATGATGATTGAAGTCCTTATTTTACCATATGCATGTCATGCTGTTATAAAAAAAGGTTTATTTTATTTTATTGCAGTATATTTAGATAATAAAGGTAGCTGATTTCTGCATTTTGCAAAGAAGAAAAAATGCTTGCTATTTTCCTGCAATGAAGAACTTGCTTAACTAACAAAGAATAAGAGAACTGCTGTTTTCAACCAGATGATTTAGTTTTTATTAAGGGACCACTGAAAGAAGAGGTTGAAAAGTGAAAATTAGAAAAAGAGCTGATTGCTCAGAAACAATTTGGTCAGAAGTTACATAGGTACATTTGATTAATGCAGTCTCTGAGTGTTAAACTTTCAGATGATTTCTGGAACAGTGCCTTGACAAAGGAAAGCAATGAAATGGAGTCTGTCGAGGAATGGCAAAGCAGCAAACACAGCTGCAGAGAGAAGAAGAGGGAGGGGCTGATGGATGTTCCCCTCCCCTCTTGAAAGAGAAGAACACACTTCAGCAAGGAGAAGACTGAAATTAAAGCAGGAAAAGGTGAATCTTTCACTTGAGACTTTTCCTGAGGTTGAAAAGAACATTATGAAATGCAAAACTCTGGCAGAAAGCAACCAGAAGCCAGACTGAGAAGAAGCAGAAAAACAACGGAGACCGTACACCACAACATCAGGTCTTTGAGTGCCATCACAGACTGACGACCCAGTACAACAGCCCAGGCTAATGATGTCACCAGAAGGACTTCCATCCCTTCAGTGCACAGGTCCTGCATATTCAATGAACACATAGAGACTGCTTCAAATGTTAATTATATTATTTGATTATTTTATTTACTATGTTTTAATCTTGATTATTCACTGGTCTCACAGCACTTCCTTAAATTCTGTGTTTTAACTAACTTTCTCAATCTGCTTTTCAATAGGTACCAGTCCAGCCTCATGTCTTAAAGAAAAAATAATATTGTGACAGACAGAAGTGAGTACTTGACTCACCAATCAGATAAACATGGAGCTGGATTTGGCATAGTAAGACAGTTTCATTAACCAACTAGGGGAAAGTGCACAACTAAATACTTGACAACAATGCTGAGCTCTTTGGGAAAGAAGAAAATAAATTAATAAATAAAAAAGGGTATCCTGATGAACAATAGGAAATATATATATGGTTGAAAAAATAGAAATATTGGTCACTCCATTTTGTGTAAAGGTAATTTTCTAAGGTAAAACTGAATAAAATAATAATGAATAAAAGATTATTCCAAAGATCCAAAATAATGTAATCACATATACTGTCATCACTGGGGATAACAAAATGGAAATATTGATGGCCATGGATCCAAGATATGCAGAGATCTCCAATCCTCTTCTCAGAGTCGCTCATGAGCAATAACAAAAAAGTATTTGACTAAACTTTAAATTAGACAAACACATGACATTTGAGAAATGATAATTGGCTCTCTCAAATGCTCAATGCCTAGGCCTAATATTCTAAACAAATTCATCTAGGAGATTTTGGAAAAAGGAAGGAAAGAAAGAAAAGAAAAGTTTTTGGCAAAAAAAAAAAAAAAAAAAAAAAAAAAAAAAAAGGGGGAGTGAAAGTGTGTGAAAAAGTATGAATGATGGTGTTGTATGGCATGAAAGAGAGTGTCTGACGAGACACTGAGGCAATTCAATCAATTTGCCCAAACAGCTGTATACAAATTTGAATGTGGGCCCACAGGGCAAATTTATGACCAGAAAAATAATGACCATGGATGTATTTGGTTAAGTTTCCTGGTCAGTACCTAGGTCTTTGTTGTGGCAGAAAGAAAAACAGTCCCACACATGCGCAGCGTATAACATGGGAAGGCAGAGCGAAGCAAGCTTGCTCTGTCCACCCCACATCTAACTTTCTTTTCAGCATATCATGATGGAGCTGATTGTGTCAAAAGGATGAAATATTTTCTTTCTGACTGTTAAAATAAATACAGTGGGTTGAGTGTTTTCCAGGTCAAAAGGCCTATGCTACTGAGCAACATAGGCCTAGATAAAATATCCAGTGATATAGTGGAACTCAGTTTACAAAACAAAAAGATAACTAAATAAGCAAATTGCTGAGAATAAAATTTAAATGAATTTAAAAATAGTAAGAATGACGAAAACGAAGTAAAACCACATTCTTTGTTATAATATAACAAATGGGTATTCACCCTTTTCTTGTAAAGACAGCACTGGATTGGTGAAAACTCAAAAAGGGGCCAAGACAGCCCTCAACCCACATTACATTTCCACAGGTCACACCAAGAAGGACGACTGGCAAGATGAACAAATTAGCATGCTTGATAACACTAACAAAAAATTCTTAAGTTTTCCATTTACAGGTGACAGCAGTTCCAGTAAGACCAAGGAATGCTTCGCTCCATCAAAGAGAACCAGTGAGGGTGCAGTTATGATCTCAAGAGAGCCTTGCATTAATCAGCAAAACAGTTACAGAGTGACACCTGAGTTCACATCTCTAACCTTAAAATACGCCAACCAGCTTCAACAACTCCACACAGCATGAAGTGAGGGATGAAGGGCGTGCTAGTAACGACCCACCCTTGCCAACGAGGGAAAGACCATTGCAACGACTCGCAAAGAGTCTCCCTGGTGAAGATAGAATGAGAGAGTGATGGGACTGCTACTGAGATCAACATACTTGGGTGCAGATATGAGCCAACAAATAGAAAAGAAAAGGTGGAAAGAGAATTTTAAGTAATGGTAGATGAAGAATTGGAAGGTTATGAGAAGGGAAATATGGATGTAGGAAGATTTGAAGGGAAAATAGAGCAATTGGATGCAACAAATAGAATGAAAAGAGCAAAATAGAAAAGCTCAAGATTTATGAATTGAAGAAGGAAAAGTATGTGTTATGTTAGGGGAAAATGCTGTATTTATAGAAGGGAGCATTTAATGAAGAACTGATCAAATTGAAAAGGCTAAGAATGATAGATAAAGAAAATGTTGGAAAAGATAATAAAATGTAAGACTGGTTTGATTTACAGTTAGGAGCATGTGGAGCATAGTTTATAATTAAATAGGGAAAGTTTTTAGGAATGGCATTAATGACAGGATATTTACTATTTTACTGTATACTTCCTATATTGAGGTCACTAGTCAAAGCCACAGTTAAGCAAATTAAATTCAAAGATATCAAAATAATGGGAAATTGATACATAAGGTATCTAAGCTGAAGTTCAACTCTTATAATCTTGTGATATTCAATGTGTGATGTGATTTGTATTTGTATGTGTATGTATTTTTACGCCTTTTATACAAAACTGTGATAACCAGGCAAATGCTGAACCAATTGCACATTCATGCTTTTAACAATGTCTACTATTAAAGAGGGGTTAGGGAGACTGGATCTTTTACTCACTCCATGTTAAAAAAGGAGAGAGATGTTTGGTCCAGTAATCCCTCAGAGTGGAATTTCATAATCTAGTCACTGGTGATAATACAATGTGACTTATTTAGTCACTAGGTAGTGTAAATAATATGACTGGATTATGGAGTAGCACTCTGGATAAGAATAATCAAATGTGAGACTTATTAAGTCTCAAAGGGGAGAATATGTGGAAGATTTTTATTAGTAAGATTTTAATCAATCCAGAATAATCAATGTGAATCTAGCCATTTTTGTTGCTAGTTGTTTTTCCATTATAATCCTATAGGAAATGGATAGAAAGGAATATGCTTACGTGCAGGAATGTACAGGGCTAATGAATAACATATGGTTAGACATACATTAAGGACCTCCCCTCCCTAGGGACTTAGGTAAAGTGTAATCTAAAGGAAAAGTTTTACTATTTGGAAATGCCCTGTATAGGGTATATAATGAGATGCAACCTAGCATTTCGACAGAACTCCTTGCAACGAGCTCTCGACTTTGTTTTGCTTAAAATAAAGTCTTTTCTTCTGAGAGAAAAATCCCTGACTGAGTTTGATCCTTGGGAGAACCGGCAAAATACACCACATTAGCAAAACTCCCCGTACAATCTAGAGTGGAAAGAACAAACTTTTTTTTTTCTTCTTCAAGGATGTGATACAAATATATTCTAAATAATAATACA
Organism: Carassius auratus; assembly: GCF_003368295.1. NCBI lineage: Eukaryota > Metazoa > Chordata > Actinopteri > Cypriniformes > Cyprinidae > Carassius > Carassius auratus. Next base: position 97,445 of record NW_020528186.1, read on the forward strand.
AATGATTAATACATACCAACAGGTGTAGAATTAGTAGATAGTTGCGGTGGTGAATGGATCAGCGCGGTCACAACCACTCTTGTTCCTAACGATGGTCCGTGTCTAGCACTGTTTGCTGTTTCATGTCGTTCAGCAGTTGTAACGGATGGGTACCGGTTAACAAGCCGTCTTAAACAAGCTGGCAAAGACACAAAGTTTTATTTAGTCTTTTTTCTTCTGACATTGTAAGAGAAATCTTTAATAGATCTATATATTGATTAAAAATAAAAACCCACAGAGTGATCCCCTGTTTTTAGTTAGCGTATCTCTCACGGCTCGGTCCCTCACCATGCTAATCGACTGAGCATTCGCTGTTTGTATGAATGAGAAAAAAAAAAAAAGCGATCATAAACACCAATCCTACCACAAGTACAGTTTTATTTTATTTTTACGACATAATATAAATTATTAACAGAACTTACCGGGTGCGGGTGTGATGTCAGTCCTAACCCCGGGCACCTCGTACGCACAGTTAGGCTGTGGAGGGCGTGCTGTCGGTGGGAATAATGAAAAAAAGAACGAACATAAACACGCATTCGTTATACATAACGGTTTTTAATAAATAAAGAAACAATCGTTCTAACATACCGCCCGCGTTCAGTGCTTTGATTTCGTCCACAATAGTCTCATAACCGTTGCTCTGTGCACAGAACATCAAATTGCCTGTCAAGTAATGGGATGACTCATACCGTGATCGCACATAAACAAATTTGATTTAAATGGCTATTAATGAAAACTAGACTTACCGTTAGGAGAGCCAGACATTTTTAAAAATTTTGTCGTACTTTTAAGCCGTAGCAAAAAAAAAAAAACTGTTTTAGCGGCTGAAGAAAGCTTCAGGTTCTGTGGCGTTAGCTTTTGTACACACGAAAAACAGTCGCGAAAAAGAGGCGTGTCACATGTCGCTGCAGCAGCCTCAAAGGAAACAACGTAGGTGTGAGCAACAACCTAACATAAAAACCACTCTGTATTTTTTAAGAAAACGAATGGAGACTATTTTTTTATATAGAAAATAGTATCACCTATTTTAAATATCAACATGCATTTGTGTGTGTGTGTGTGTGTGTGTACGTGTTTAAAGCTGGTTTTAAAATAAACGTGAGATTTCAACACCTTTTACACCCCACATATTATGGATAGTATGGATAAAATACTGAGCCTGGTTTCTCCCAAGGATTTTTTCTCCATTCTGTCACCGATGGAGTTTCGGTTCCTTGCCGCTGTCGCCTCTGGCTTGCTTAGTTGGGGTCACTTCATCTACAGCGATATCATTGACTTGATTGCAAATTAAAACAGACACTATTTCAACTGAACAGAGATGACATAACTGAATTCAATGATGAACTGCCTTTAACTATCATTTTGCATTATTGAGACACTGTTTTCCAAATGAATGTTGTTCAGTGCTTTGGCGCAATGTATTTTGTTTAAAGCACTATATAAATAAAGGTGATTGATTGATAGTATTTTCTTAACATTAAGGAATGCCTGTTTGATTTTATTAATTCCAGATTACATTCAATTATTTATCTCTTCAGTGGCTTGGTTAGTTGCTGATTTAAATAATTATCTCTCTCTCTCTCTCTTTGATTTGTCATAGAAGTCATAAAACCTAGTGTCCTACATAAAAGACAACACTGATGTTTCTAAGATGTGAACTCGGTACTTCCTTTTTTCCTGTTGCATTTCCTAAAATAAAACTAAAATTCTCACCTGGAAAGACACCAGACATCCTCCTCCTTTTCAAATGTGGTTGTAGACGGGGAGCATGTGGCCTGTGGGTGTCTAGGTATCAACATATACCATATAGATCAAACAAACATTGATCCTGTCAAGGCGTCAAAACACACACTTTTGCTCAGCCATTTTTTTTCCAGGAAGAACCCAAAACACCTCCCGACTGGAAGTGGGTAACAGGTCAGGAAGGAACTTCACAGAAACCCCCACAGCTCCGGTTACAGATACAACCATCATATATCCAGTAATAAACACAACATAAGTCAAATCTGAGACATGTTTGAACTTTTGATTTACACACACCTCTGCCATGTCAATCAAGGGTGACAGGACCCAGTGACATGGCAACCGCTTTGACTGACAGGCCATATAGTCATAAATCAATCCAAACTGACCATGTACACTTCTGACTACCTGTCAGTCTACGCTCCCTGTACGTACATAAATCAGGGTCATAAATCATCAAGACTTGAAACTAAGGATATGATAAGACTACTGTTGTAGTTTAGTGCATTTTGTGCTCTCAGCGACTCATCCGCTGTGGAATCGACTCTACTAGCTGTCAGTCTCAAGTACAAACGCAACAGCACAAGGAAATTGCAATCAACCATACTCGAGTCTACTCTGCCGAATTCTCTCCACATTTTTCCACAAATCGCGCTGCCTTCTCCGGATCATCAAAGACTGTTGGCGGCCTCTCTCCATGCTGGTGAATCTGCAGCCTAGCCGGGTACCGCAATGTAAACTTAATTCCTTTTCTGTGCAGAGCTTGCATTACGTCCCGAAAGGCATTCCATTGCGACACCACCTCAGCGGTATAATCGGGAAAGATCAGCACTATTTTACCCTTGTATTCTAATGGTTGCATTCTCCTGTGACGCAGAATCAGCTCCTTCACTTGGAAATGATGGATGCGCGCCAGGATAGTGCGCGGCCTCTCACCAGCTGCAGGCTTAGGCTGGAGAGAACGATGTGCTCCATCCACTTTAACCGGGTGAGGGAAATGCTCTTCCCAGAGCAGTTGAGGAATCAGCCTGGAGACAAATTCGGTGGGTTTACCATCCTCTTCGTCCTCTTGTATCCCCACAATCTTAATATTGTGCCTTCGAGACCGAGCCTCAAGGTCTAGAACTTTAGCGCGGAACTGATTGTTTTGCTTAGATAGTTCTGAATACTTGCTTTCCAGCATGGTTATTCGCGTCTCAAAGTAGCCAACTCTTGATTAGCCACCCGGGCCTGCAGCTCAGACTGCGACGTCACAAGTTTCTGAAAATTCAGCTCAAAGGCATCAAAACAACGTTTACTCCCCACAAAATGGACTCGGCCATCTCTTTGCAGATCTCCTTACACATAGCATAGGCAGTGTCCGGTAATTTCCCAGTTTTGTCAGGCGAGCTATTAGCTTTGGCAGTAGCTGCGGTGACTTGGTCATCAGCGTTCTTAACTTTGGAGGTACTCGGCTTTGGCATTATCGAGTCACAACGCGAGTTTACTTGAGAGAAAAATAATAACTTTATTGAGGCCTTTAGAGGAGCACTGAACAAACACGTCTATTGAGAATGAGAAGTTGTCGTCATAGCACAAAGCCCCTCCCTCGATATCACGGTCTCCGCCATGTTGGAAGGATACCGGTGGCGAAACAGGATTGTTTACATGTGTTGTTAAGAGGAGGTTCTCGCAATTCTGCACTGTTTTACCATGCCTGGAAGTTACTTCTGAGTTAAAAACTGCTGCAGTACCTCACACGATACATATGGAAAACATAGGAACAATGGAATACAGTTTTTTTTAGGTTACACCAAGCGCAAAACAGTGGTATTTGGAGAAGCTCTCAAGCGGCACAGAGACCTGGACCATTTATCTCCATGCACACATATGGACATTGGGAATTATATATTTTTTGGTTTAAGTTACTACACAATGCAGGAGTTTAAAATCCACAAGTCTATGGAAAGTTACGAGGCTTTCTTCTGTGGCTGGGTCCATCTACAGCAGGTGAAGAAAACAGTGTTGTACTGGCCAAAGTAAGTTTATTCACATGCGTTTTAGCGTATTGTAATTACATTGCATTTAGAATGCACTTCTTGACCAAAATGACAAAGTAATTAACTGTGACTGAACACTAGATTGTAACGAGATGTTCAATGTATACAAACGTTTCCAACATGTTTTGATGTAGGCTAAAGCTGTGTATGATTAGTTATAATTTGATTTTAACCCAATGACACATACTGTACCAGGTTTTTTTTTTGTTGGGGGCTGCAAAATGGACAAACCAGTTCTGGGTTAGCTATGGTAGTTAAATGTGTGATTGCGAGATGTAAATGTCCGGGTTAGATTAAAGCCATTAACAGCGTGAATGCAAAGTGACTTACATTGTAAACAATATAATTCCCAATGTCCATATGTGAGCACTCAGGTAAATTGTTCAGGTCTCTGTGCCGCTGCAGGGAGCTGCCTGAGAGCTTCTCCAAACACCGCTGTTTTGCGCTTGGTGTGAGCTTGTTCCTGTAAGGTCCCCTTTCTTTCGCCTTATGTTTTTGCATTGCTTTACTTTCTTCCTTTTCTTTCGCGTATTCGTAGATCCGTCTCGATCTGTTCCGCGGACAAAATAAATGCGAAAAAATGAAAGCGCTCTGAAATGTTTAGTCGCACCTCTGTGAAGTTCTGAAGGCATTGCTCCTGGCAACAGATAGCGTATCCTGCCATCAGGGCCGACCGGCTCAGACCCCTCCCAAATCAACCCAAATCGGCACATGACTCCTCAATCTCAATACCTCGAACATGCGCACTAGCGCCCGATAAATACAATATTGTATGATAATGGTTAAATGATCACACATACATTTTAATGAAGTGAAGTATTGTTAAAATATAGTCTTTGAAATGGCAAAACAGAATGAAACATTATCATTTAAAATTTAAGCAGATCAGTCAAGAGCATTAAACTGCACTTAATTATAATTGTATTACATTTTATATTACTATTATTGGTACAAATATTCTTAGAATCTTTACATGAAAAGAAAGAGAAAGAGAGAGAGAATATTTAACCGTTATCATGTAATATTTATTTTGTTTACTATGGGACACACACTGATCTATAATAGAGAGTGGGGGCACATCATTTTTATTAGTATGCGGTCATGCACAAGCATTAAATAAAATGATCATGAAATTATTTAATTTTTATTTAAATCCTGTATTCATGTGATGCTTGGTGTGAGGAATAGATCCAAATTCAAACAGCATTCATTGGCTGTATGTATCTCCTTCCTCTGTAGCTATAGTAACTATTTAAAAATGTGCCATTAGGAAGTTTTACAACAAGTTTTATGGCAGCGATATCAAACGCTCCTTGGCTCTCGCCAGTTTCGTCAGAGATTGCGACATGCCATGTTTCCGGTGATGCGTGTTTTGAATGAGAAACGCGCGCCGTGAGGGAGTGGATCGGCATAGCATTTTCAGTGTTTAACAACTTAAATTATGCCCTGCTCCCCACACTACTATTATATTCTGCCAGCGTGGATTGCAACTGCAATGCATCATCATTTGGACTACTGTGGTACTGCTCTTTGACACATCTGTAATAAATTCTTATGATTAAGTTACGTTTCTCTTATAGACTATATACTCAATACACTCACTCTTTATTGGTTGATTTGTTCTTTATAAAAAAAAATAAAAATAAAATAAACAAAAAACAACAACAATGCAATATGTTTTTTTATGCACAATTACATGATGTGTGGGTTTTGAGTCTGATTTTCTATTCAGTTTAATGTACTTTATTGGCATAGTTTGTGTCTACATTAAAGCATATCACAAAATGAATAATTGCGATCATAGTAATATACAAAGTTATAATATGAAATATTACAATTCCCAGACAGCAATATAGTGTTGGCCCAGATCTGGCCCGCGTGAAATCCATTCGAGCCGGATCTGTGCCGACACTGCTTGCTGTCTGGGTTGGGTATGGGCTATATAAGGCTCAGGTGTGGATTAGATTTGGGGACTGGGAATTGGCACCAATAATGTAACCTGTTTTGGCCCAGTTCAATACATATTGTATTATATGTAATACACTCTCGCAAAAATTGCAAAAGCCAAACCAAATGAGGCATTTGTCGTAAAACAGACACTTTGCCTAAATCTGCTCTGCAAGTATAAAATACAGATTAGACCCTCTCCATATGAATAAGCAAGATATTCACACCTTTATTTCAGCCCCAACAAGCTAAACAGAGCTACAACCAAACCCCAAACCCCTCCAGCTGGACTGACTTCGGTCACATTTCTGATTGCTTGGTGTAAAATGGACATGATAAAAACAAAACAAAACAACAACAATAACAACAACAACAACAACAAACTGCAGAATGCAGACAATACATCTGTATTGATCATTTTTTCCCCCAATATGTTTATTGTCATTTTCTCATTTTATAACCACAGAACAAGTACACATGCTTACACCTTTTCACATATAAATCTTTGGTTAACAATTCTTAGTGTTAAGGTAAAAAATAAAAAATAAAAATAAAAAAAACAAGAACAAAAGGTTAAACAATAATATATAAATTTGTTACAGACAATGTTTACAAAGTCTTTTTCTGTAAGGTCTACATTCCAGTTTACATTATATTTATGTATGGCTCCCACAGCTGATCAAAGTCTATCCTCTTGCATATAGCAATACATGTTAGCCTTTCCAGTCCGATACAGTTTGATATCTCTTTTATCCACATTTTCATGGATGGAGCATCCATACACTTCCAGCATAATGCAATAGCTCTTCTGGCTTGAAGCAGACCAAAGTCTTAGTTTTATTTGTCTTGACGTTTGTAATGATGTCCACTGGATATATTCCAAGAATGGAAAGTGTTACATCCATAGGAAATTTAATGCTAAACATATTTGACATATATTTTAAAACCTCCTTCCAGAAGTTTTATATTTTTGGACATTCCCAGAGGCAATGATACAATGTACCTTTGTTATCCAAGCATTTAGAGCACACATCTGGAATGTTACAGGACATTTGATGAAGTTTGACAGGTGTTATATAGGTTCTCATTAACCATTTATATTTAAGTAATTTAATCCTTGTATTTATTGTCTGTGTTTGAGCTTTAAGACATGCATATTCCCAGTCTACTTCATCTATATCTTCCTTTATATCCATTTTCTAGGCATTTAATTTGTACAATGTTGATTCAGTACTGTGTTTGTGTCACGGTTTTACGCTGCCTGAAGGAATACGGAGTCGAGGATAAACAGAATAAGGCTTTTAATATATCCAACACAGGGGATATCCAACATGGAGCACAGAGGTAGACACACGTAAGTAGCAAGTGGTCACAAGTGAGACTCGACAAAACAGAACTGAAAGGACAAGGCTTATGTACAAAAGGATAATTGGGGAAACACAGGTGGATGGCATGACTAAATTAACAGGGACATGGAACACATGAGGAATAGAATAGACACACCTGGGAACTAATCAAACTAAACACCGAAGACACAAACTGGGTCACGGGCAAAAACACACTAAATGAGTCCAGGTGTGACAGTACTCCCCCCTCCCGGTAGGTGCGTCCTCGCACCGTAGAAACAACAGAGGGAGGCGTGGGTGGGAACTTGGGAGGAGGTTCCGGTGGAGGACGGACTCCCAGGAGGGGGCCAGCAGACAGGGACCACAGAAGGAGGAGCCAGGGAGGAGACAGGAGCAGGAGGAGCCAGATGGTCCACCAGAGACCAGCCAGGACGGAGATCCAAGGTGGAGTCGACGGCGGGAGGAACCATGGTGAAGGAGGGGTCAACGACACCAGGGGGCCGACAGGCGGAGACTGCACCGGTGGGTGAGGAGCCCAAGATGGAGCAGCACAGCCGCAGGGCCAGGGTGACCTCGAGGATCCGGAGGGCCTAGGTGGAGCAGAAGGCTCAGGCGACCAAGGCGGAGGCGGGGTCCTGGCAGACCGCTGTGGAGCCGGAGCGACCGAGGATGGAGGTGGAACCGGAGGGAAGGAGGAGCCTGACAAAGCCGGAGGGATGGAGTGACGAGGTGGAACCAGAGGAGAGGAGTCCCGAGGCGGCGGATGGTCGACGACTGACCAAGGTGGAGCCGGAGGGACGAGGGAGCCCGGTGGAGCAGGTGGGATGACAGGCCACGGTGGAGACGAGGGAGCTAAGAGCCAAGGCGGAGCCACTGGGTCGAAGGACCGAGGAGGAGTCCAGGGCTCGGAGGCTGGAGGCGGAGACAGGGCCTTAACGCGCCAAGGCGGAGCTGGAGACTGGCAGTCCAGCGGCGAACCATCGCGCCCCGATGGCGCGGACTGAGGGTGAGCTGCAGGACTGACTGGCACCAGCAGGGATGACGAGGAACTGGCTGGTCTAGGAGGAGGAGAGAGGAGAAGGATGGGAGGAAGGACAGGAGGATCAGGACTGGACGGAACCAGCGAAAGTGGAGCAGAGGGACCAGCAGGACCTGGAGGAGGTGGGAGAGGGAGGCCGGGAGGGAACACAGGAGATACAGAAGATTCAGAGCTGGGCGGAACCAGCGGAGACACAGAAGATTCAGGGCTGGGCGGAACCAGCGGAGACACAGAAGATTCAGGGCTGGGCAGAACCAGCGGAGACACAGAAGATTCAGAGCTGGGCGGAACCAGCGGAGAGACAGAAGATTCAGGGCTGGGCGGAACCAGCGGAGACACAGAAGATTCAGAGCTGGGCGGAACCAGCGGAGACACAGAAGATTCAGAGCTGGGCGGAACCAGCGGAGAAACAGGAAACTCAGTGCTGGGCGGAACCAGCGGAGACACAGAAAACTCAGGGCTGGGCGGAACCAGCGGAGAAACAGGAAACTCAGGGCTGGGCGGAACCAGCGGAGACACAGGAAACTCAGGGCTGGGCGGAACCAGCGGAGACACAGGAAACTCAGGGCTGCGCGGAACCAGCGGAGAAACAGAAAACTCAGGGCTGGGCGGAACCAGCGGAGAAACAGAAAATTCATGGCTGGATGGAACCAGCGGAAATGGAGCAGAGGAAATGACTGGAGGAGGTAGGAGTGGGAGACTGAGAGGGTATACAGGGGAATCAGGGCTGGACGGAACCAGCGGGGAAACAGGAAAATTAGGGATTACCTCCATAGACCAGTCCATCAGATCCAGAACTTGCTCCATACGATCTTCAGAGACTGCAAACAGCTCACCCTCAGTCGCAGGAGTGTGGGCAGGGCTTTCCTCCATGCCCTCGATCTCCACTAGGACTCCCACGATGCACGGTGTTGCCGGCTCACACACCTGGTCAGTCGCGCTCTCGAGATCCTGTTCCCTGTCAGTGGATGGCTCGGGCTCTGCGGCTGCGGTGGGCTCTGGCTCCGTGCGGCGTGATGGTGGCTGGCTGGTCTCTGGGTCAGGAGTGGGACTGGCGAGGTCCTCTATGGGGCAGATGGTGAAAGATGAGCCATTTCTCGCCAGAGTCCACTCCACGAATGCGGCGAAATCCTCCCGAGGACCATCTTCGGACGACAACGCTCTGCATTTGGAGTTCAGGCTGGTGTTGTAGAAGGTGCAGAGCGCGTCGTCTGGGTAGCTGGTGGCATTAGCTAATAGAATAAACTGTCTGGTATGGTCCTCGAGAGAACGTCCTTCCTGCTTCAGCAGAAGGATGAGGAATTCGGGACGATAGAGGGGATCCATAGAACACTACGAAACAAAAAGACTTTGAAAACACAAAAACAAAACGGAGGGGAAAAACACGCAGTTTTCTATTTTCTTCTTTAGGTCGGGTCTTCTGTCACGGTTTTACGCTGCCTGAAGGAATACGGAGTCGAGGATAAACAGAATAAGGCTTTTTATATATCCAACACAGGGGATATCCAACATGGAGCACAGAGGTAGACACACGTAAGTAGCAAGTGGTCACAAGTGAGACTCGACAAAACAGAACTGAAAGGACAAGGCTTATGTACAAAAGGATAATTGGGGAAACACAGGTGGATGGCATGACTAAATTAACAGGGACATGGAACACATGAGGAATAGAATAGACACACCTGGGAACTAATCAAACTAAACACCGAAGACACAAACTGGGTCACGGGCAAAAACACACTAAATGAGTCCAGGTGTGACAGTTTGACCATTACTTTATAGTACGCATTTACGTGACCCTTGCCTTCTAAATTTCCAAGAGTTATTTCTTCTAATTTTGATAAAGATGGCATACAGAGTATCGGTTCTTCTTTTGATAACATGTAACTTTTCAGCTGCAAATACTTAAAAAAAAATGTTTTTTGGGGATTGTATATTTCTGGCACAGCTAGTAAAACACAGTAAAGTAAAACACCATCTACATATAAATCCATCATTTTCTGAATGCCTCTTATATTCCATAACTTAAATCCACCATCTTTATTACCAGGTATAAATTGTTCATTACCCCAAATTAGAGTAAACTGAGATAATCTTGACATATCACCAATATGCTTATGTGCAGCGTGCCAGATAGAAACAGTATTTTTAAGGAAAGATTTTTTTTGTTGTTGTTTTTTTCTTCAATGACTTAATATCTGAGGAGTATAGATACACATAATAGATTTTTACATAATGGCATATCTGGGATGGACTCTTTATCAAAGTCTACCCAAGAGGTGCTGTTATACAAAAATAGTTTAATGCTGAAGTCAGTTGGGCAGCCATATAGTACCATCTAAAATTCGTAAGTTGAAGCCTTCCCCTTTCATAGGGCAGTGTAATAGCTTAAAGGAACACTCCGACTTTTTGGGACTTTAGCTTATTCACAGTATCCCCCAGAGTTAGATAAGTCCATACATACCTTTTTCATTTCTGTGCATTCTGTAAGTGTTATTTGACGCACCCACCGCTAGCCTAGCTTAGCACAAAAACTGGATGTAAATGGATAATGGTAGCATAGTAATCCCAACAAGTGACAAAATAATGCAAACATTTTCCTATTTACATGTTGTGATCTGTATAGTCACAGCGTGTAAAAATAACAAGACTATATGAGACAGACCATTTTTTATCGAATAAATACTGGGAACTATATTCTTACTAGGTGTAGGAGCACAGCTAACGTTACTTGGGTGGAGTGGCTACTTGGGCGGAGTGATAAGCGCAGCACACGAGACGCCCTGTTGATGGTTCCGTAACCAACCAAACGTGACTAACTAGCTAGACGTGACTCGTGATCATGGCTGAACACTCATCTCATCCTGATTAATAATTATCATAGAAAATGTATAAAGAATTATAACAGGAATTGATATATTTGAAATGCAATTTATTACAGCTGACCAAATATATTCAACAGCATATAATACAGTAATGTTAGATAATTGCATTACAATAGCCAAGAATATGGGGAAAGTAATAGCACAAGGCAAATAATTTTTGCACAATGAACCCACAGACAGTAACATTAGCCTACTATTTCACAAAAATTTTCTAAAAAAAGAAAACTGCCCATCCCCTCTAATTCATTAGCAAGTTGAATGTATTAGTCCTGAGAGTTACATTTAGCACTGCTCATTTGTTATTGAGCGATACAGTGTGTTCATGACAACACAATAATAACAATAAAGGGGATACACGGAGCCCCTATTCACGTTATAGTGTCACTACTACGCAGTGTTTGGAATAACGCCATTTAAAAGAACGGCATTAGGTAACAACGTTATTTTTTCAGTAACGGGGTAATCTAACTAATTACTTTTCCCGTCGTTACAACGCCGTTAACATTACTGGACGTAAAATGCGGTGCGTTACTATGCATTGATTTAATAAACTATGTAATCCGAATGCACTCCTGTCTCATACAGCGAGGTAGGAGGTGGGTCAATAACGAGATAAGCAATTACGATTGGCTAAGGCAGAGACATTTGTTTCATGATAGCCAATCAGAGCCAGTGTTTTTACGCCAGCGGCACCAAACACACACACACACACATGCACGAACGCAACAGCTAAACAGAGATTCACAGCAGCAGCAGAGATGGCAGTCAGGGGCAATCCGATGAAAAATTGGCATTTTCAAGGTGGAGATATTCACCTTATTCCGCCCCGCCCACTTTTAATACTCCGCATTTCCGCATTTTGTCATCCGACTTCCGCTAAACCGATACGGCATGTCCGGTTACTAGTTTAGTAGCTGTAAGATTGTTTATAGCTAGCTATAACTGTGGCGAAATGACAAAGAACGTTATGTTATAAATTGGGAGCACGATGAAAACGTCTTACAACGATCAAATGGTCTCAAATTGTCCCATCCATCGTCGCTGTTAACGTGGGTAATGTTAGACGACATGAAGAAGTGGCCAGAGTTAACCTATATATTTAACTGCCCTGTCAGGAGGAGTTGATGGAGCAGCAAGGAAAAATGATTTTAAAAAAATGTACCGAGGCTTACCAGTATTTACATAGTGAGACAGTGGGTCGTGTACTGTTACACAACGAGGGTTTTTTCGTATTTTTAAAATTGAACGTGCAACCAGCCAGTCGAGCAATCTAACCTCTCAGCATGGTGCTGGTTAGTTTTGTGTGTGTGATGTTAATATACACGAAGTTATAAATGTTTAAAAGTATAATAATGTGTTTGATGACCATCATCAGACTAATATTTTGTCTAATAACTTAATGGTGCAATGGAGTAAGGTAAGTGAACGTTTATCAATTATGCATTAGAAAAGGAGGCGGCTGGAACTTTGAAAGTGAAAAACGCCTTATATCCAGGTATGCATAATTATTAGGCAGATTTTATTTTACAGATAAAACAAGCCAAAAAAAGATTATATATCACTTATAAAAGATTAAATGCAAAATTAATAGTTAAAATTGGTTTGGAATTGGTAAATTTTACCAAAAAATATGATCAGAAAATCAGCTTGCCTCTTAATTCTGCACAGTGTATATGCAAAAGGTAAGGTAAAGGTTTGGTAGGTGTACATTAAGTCTAATCAATGTAAAATCATTGAAATGTATTTTAGGTTTGCCATGTTCTGTACAGGGCTGAGGATCTGTAAGCTGCTCATCTGGGTCCATCATAAAGTTCTGTTACATGTGCCACACAATCAGCAATTCTGTGCCAAGACGGTAGCTAGACTACAAACCTTTTATTTTAAGTGTATGCTTCCTTGTGTCAGATGAGTTTCAGGCAGGCGACCTGCTGCTTTCCACAAGATACTTGCAGCTTTGTAAATAAGCAGGAATGAGAATAATTAGGTTAAGGATAGGATATTAGGTAATTGTGGTGGGATGCAGAGGGTGTGGGTGAAGACTAACTATATGAAATAAGTTGTTTTAAATCAGTTGTGTTAAACAAGAGACAGACTGTGATTTGTTTTATAGAACATGAGTAATTTAATATAAGTTGTATAAAATCATTTGTGATGTGTTGATCAGTGTTTGTTGTTTTCAGGAAGCAAGAGACACCTTCTACTGACCATCCTATAAAATTTCAACATTTAATTTCCATATGTAAAAAACCAAGATGGAAATATAGCTGCAAGCAGCGATGGCGGGCTCAAGCCGTCAGTGCAACGCCACCCCGGTGGCATCGGGAAAACTGTGCCCAGCGGGCATAAGCATTTACAGTAACCCTCTGGCAATCAAATTTTAAGGGATATGGCAGTTAAAGGGTTAATCCGACCCATCTAGACTTTGAAATCACATACACAGAACAATATATATAACTTTAGTAACACTTTATTTTAATATATATAAAAAAATTATAAGTTGTGCATCGTAGCTGACACCTAAATGAAAAATTACAGTTGTTTTTATGACTGTAAGTCATTCTCTTCAAATGCTACTGACGTTAGAAAAGTGTATAACAATATCACATGTAACTTTAGAGACGGTCCCTAAATTTGAGACTCTCGAATGTCCAATGTCAAGCCAACTTTATGCCTGTTTTTGTTTTGTTTTTTACTTTATTTTTCTTTTCTCTGTGCCGGATTGCTGATGTCTTTTACCCGGGCATAGATGTCCATCCATCAATTACGAACATTCATCCGCAAATGTCCGAGCGGTCGCGAGCGCGGATGGGAGAATGGCGCATGTTTTATTTTTTTTGAGCTACTGGGATGGTGCCCCCTCTGGGAGTTGGTGCCCTACGAAGACTGCGTATTCTGCATATAGGGAGCGGCGGTACTATCTGGAAGATATATTCCTCAAACCGTCGTACAAGAGGAGGTGATGCTAGTACTTCAAGAATCTCTCAAAACCTATCTGTTCATAAAGCCTATATATAAAGTCTCAATATAGTATTCCACAATATGTTGTGCTATTCTAATATTATTGTGGTTTTTTATTGACATTGTTATTTGCTGTTATTTTTTGTTTTAATATTGTTACTGTTGTTACTTGTTGTACGGTGACCTTGAGTGGTTTGAAATGCGCCTTAAATAAAATGCATTATTATTATTATTATTATAATTATTATTATTAGCTGTACACTTGATAAAAAAATAAATAAATATAAACTTATGCAATTGTATATATATGTATATATAGTGTGCAGTTTTCTTTTATTGCATCTTGAAATAAATGTTTCTGAGTTCTGTGTTTGTTTATTTTTTTTATTTTTATTTTTTTATTTTTTTAGGAAGATTACAGCCTTTAATCTCCTCAAAATAAATGTGCATATAAACCATGAACAATTTAATTATAGCTGTATTTATAAAATGCTTACTAATGACTATTAATTTTGGGAGAAGGCTATATAAAGCACCAACAGTTGATGTTGAGGCCTAAGATATTTCTTAAGCTGTAATGATGAAAAAACAACAACACCACAAAATTGCTTTTTTTTCTGCTGGTGATTAAAGAGATGATTAAGTCTCCCTCTCTCTCTCTCTCTCTCTCTCTCTCTGACACCAAGCCCATCCCCTCTCCCACACATTCACACAAACTCAGCACACACACTTAACACACACACACTTAACACACAAACACACACACACACACACATTACCCACAGTGACAGAGGGAAAGAGTGACATCAGATGTATGTATGTTTTTTAATTTTCTGTCATCCATATAATGTTGTATAGTCATGAAACTATGCATATTTCCTCAGAATGACTTGTCTTCTATGTGTACATTTTTTTGAAGTGTTTAGAAGCTGCACTTTTTTTTACTGGTTCCTTTTTTACTATTATTTCAAAAAATCACCACGACAAAACCATTCAAGCTATCCAAAATTCATTCACACCTGTTCTGTAAGATTAATTCTTTAAACAGTGGTAAAAGAGGATGTGGTGCTGAACCTTCCAGAGTCACTTAAAACGTATCTGTCCATAAAGCCTATTAAGAATTATTCTTAATATACAGTTCACAATACTTCAGCTTGTTATTCTAATTAAGTGAGGGTCATTTTATCAGTAAAATTCCTAAAATACATATTATTTTATTTGAAAGATTTCTATAAATGATTTAAATCATACTCGTTTCTCCAATAATTATTTAAAAGTAATCCTATAGCTCCCTCTGGTGGCCATTATAGGTACTAAGAATTGCAAGCTTGATTTATAAGTTATGATAGTTTTAATTTTATGCTGGCTCTTGAAAATGATAAAGCTATGAAACTTACTGTGCTTCCTTCAAATGAGGACTTCTACTTATATAAAAAATTATGAAGAGTTAGAATGAAAAATTTTAAAGATATAGTAAAATAACTATTGTATTTTTTATGTTACTTTAATAAATCTCTATGGCAACACCATTTAAGCTATCCTAAACCCATTCACAATTTAACATCTCAGTATATTGGCATCATGTTGAAAAAGGAGTATGGAGTAGTATGAGGAGGAGTATGAATTCATTTACAGGCTGATTTTATCATAAATCCACAATAAAATTTCTGAGTTCTGTATCAATCTGTGTTGTTGTTTGTTTATTTTTATCTTTTATTTTTCATAGGAAGATAACTGACCCTTTACTCTCCTTTTTAATAAATGTGCTTATAAACCAAGGACAAGCTATTTATAGCTGTATTTATAAACTGCTTACTACTGACTATTAATATTGGGACAAGGCTTTATAAAGCATGAACTGACTATTTACTAATGAGTGCAGTTATTATAAAGTGTTATCAATGAATTTGCTAATGTTAACAAATTAGACATTATTTTACAGTGTTATCAAATCCTTAAATGACTCATAAGCATTTGTGAAAGTTCTGCTTGCATTACAGCTTAGTCTTGATCTGTGAGCTGAACAGATTTACTGTTACATCTATGAGATTATGTAAATTCAAATAAATATAATGTCACAGGATGTCATAGGTCAGTATCAAATGAGTTTGAAATTATTATTTGCAGCACAAATAAGTTTTTTTTAGGATTTTTAAAAATCCCTAAAACTGACAGAAAAAGGTTAAGGCCTAAGCTATTTCTATGTGAGTGGCTAAATTTATTTTTGTTTTCATAATTGTAATACACAAACTATGAAATTATACAAAATGTATAAAAAGGTAAATAAATAAATACACACACATTAAAAAAGCAGCCAAGTCGAATGAGTTTCCTTTTTTATATAGATTAAAATTGAAGACAGAAGCAAGTGGTAAATGTGGTCACTTTAATATTCAAATCCAGTAGATCCAGTTTATGTTCACGTGGCTGTTTTCGTTTATATTCGCCAAGCTATTATGTATTTTGAAATAATCTTGTCCGTTATGTGTTCGTTCGTACGACGAAAGACAGAAACCTGCAGCTCGAGAGATATGTTATTCTGCCAGTCTCGCTTTCAAATAGTCTTGCGCACTTAAACAGGTCACAAACACCTGCATTTAGCTCTTGTAGTGTTACAATGGGTTTATTGTGTGCATTTGTGGTAATATTTTATTTAAAAAAGCTCTTAAACAAGAATAAATTCGTTTGTTTTGAGCTGGACACTGTACGCGCTGATCGGAGGCGTGATTTCAGATAGGCAGCCACAAATATTTCATTTTCACACAAACAGTTCAAAAACATCTGAATTTAGCTCTTGGTGTGTTCTAATTGGTTGATTGTGTGATATCGCTGTAATAATTTATTTTTAAAAGCTTTAAAACAGGAATAAATTCGTTTTTTCTGAGCTCTTTACTCCAGACGCTCGTGGTCACAGCGGTGATTCATCTCTCCTATTTCTCACGTATCTCTGGCCAGAAATAATTTATCCATGAGCCCTGAACCGGTAATAATCAGATATGTTGGTTTAGCTTGTCAGTGTGAATTAAATCTAAGTATTTATTTGTATTTTTAACCGATTTAAAAGTGAAAGTAAAAGTTCGGGAATTGAACCTGTAGGGGCGCAATTTCTCTCAGACAATGGAAGTCTGAAGCACATATACTCAAACAGAGGGACAGAGTGAGATGAGATGTCTGACAGTTTTTTAATTTTCTGTTATCCATACAGTGTTGTAAAATCTTGAAACTATGCATATTTCCTCAGAATGACTTTTTCATCTGTATGAAAAAATTCTTTGACGTGTTTGGAAGCTGCAATTTAAAAATACAATAATGATTCCCTTTGTAAGGTCATTTAAAAAAATCACCACGGCAAAACCATTCAAGCTATCCAAAATCCATTCACAATTTAAGTTCCTATCAGAAATACTGATGTGTGTTCAGAGTTTTGTGAAATTCTAAGTATGTTATTTGCCTCAAAATCACCTGAGAAGTATTCCAGTTTGACATGTTGCCACGCCAACAATTTTTTAGATATCAATATCCCCCTTGCAGATTTATATCGGCTGTGTTTTAACATTATTCTGATGAAGTTTGAAGCAAATCGAGTAATAATAAGATGCTGAATTCAAATCATTTTGAAAATGACACACTTCCTTCTGCCAGTTGGTGGCGCTATAACTTTGACTCCTAATAGTCACATATATGCGATCGACATCATACAACGAATAATCTGATGAAGTTTGATTAAAATCAGGAAATGTATGTGGACGGTATTAGACACTTCCTGTTTCTCATTTCTCGCCATAATTTCAACGCCTCGCCACGAGCAAACCGTTCGAGATATCAAAAATCCCCTGGCAATTTTTCATCCCCAGTGTCTTGAGATCATGTTGACCAAGTTTGGCGGCAATCGAGAAAAAAACCTATGACAAGTATTTCAAATTCCAGAGCATGCGCTTTTTACATAACTCTAAATAGCTGACTTCCTGTTGGGTGGAGCCTATGACATGCAATACGAAAGTTGTTCGGCACGATGAGATCTATATTTGTACTGAGTTTCATATGAATATGTGCAAGTATGTGTGAGCTATACATCAACATTTATGACTGTGTTCCAGGGGGCGCCGTAGAGCCCCTGTGCCACGCCCGGGTCCCAGCCTCTGCAGGCTCCTAAAGGCCACAGATTCCAAAGTGTGCGCAAATTTTCAAGAGTTTTTGAGTATGTTAAGGACCCCAAAAGCCCCCACAACTTTGACGAAAAATTTGAATACTAAACCCTAAATAGCCAACTTCCTGTTGGGCGGAGCCTATGATATGCAATACAAAAGTTGTTTGGATTGATGAGATTTATATGTGTACCGAGTTTCATTCGTCTACGAGCAAGAATGTATGATATATGGCCCTCCATATTCCAGGGGGCGCTGTAGAGCCCCTGTGCCACGCCCGTGTATCAGTCTCTGCCCGGCCCTAATGGCCGCAGGTTCCAATCTGTGTGCCAATTTTCAAGACTTTTTAAGCACGTTAAGGGCCCCAAAAGCCCCCGAGACGTTGGAAAAAAATAATAATAATAATAATAATAATAATAAAAAATAATCCTAAGGAAAACAATAGGCCTCTCGCCCTTTGGGCTTGAGCCCTAATTAGCTTGCAAACTTGACATGACTTATTCCTTCAAATCACAGATTAAAGATGAAAAAAAAAAGATCAAATTAAGATAAATAAATAAAAACTATTTGCAGCAGGCAATGTCAGGTGACACTGTAAAGGTTCATAACTATCACAGCAGGTAACTTCTGGTGACTTTCAGCAAGATCAGGGGCATGTGGATCTGATCACCCTCACAGCTGTCCACTGCATCACTGGCGGTCATCGATACATCTGTGGAAATAATTCAACATTTTTACATTAGTACTTACAATATATCATGAGAATTAATATATTATGTGACCCGAACTTAGAACTGTGTGTGTGTGTGTGTGTGTGTGTGTGTGTGTGTGAGAGAGAGAGAGAGAGAGAGAGAGAGAGAGATGCATTAGACACAAAACAGTATACACACTGTTAACTGTAGTGTTCAAACGTAGGTCAGTATCTGAATGAGAAATGTAGATAGCTGGCCTGCTATCACCTGCAATCTCTGTAGCAGGAATAATGTGAGCTATTGTAATGTACTATAATATCTTGTACTACCGTAAATATTAAATAAATAGGTGGACAATGGTAATCATGGAAAATTCGTTGTACTTTGTTAACTGCCTGTTACTGATCATAAATGTATTCATAGAACGGACTTCATAAATCTAGCGTTAGGCGAGCAAACACATAGCTAATTAAGGTTAGCTTACCCGAATCTGACAACCTTTTCATCCCCGGCGTGACCTCTTTAACGGGACATCGTAGTCGAGCCATTTCTCGGGGGTAAAAGTGTTCGTCAGTCACCTCCCCGTCGATGAAATGGTACGAATACACATAAGAGCGCTTGGGTGGGCGCTTCAAATTTAGCGCCTTCATCCATTTCCTCAGGTGCTTCTCTTCTTTAGGTGGTGGGTGTAAATTGTAAAGTGCACCACAACACTCCGACCGCTTCACAATGTGTTCGCTACATCATTGGTGCAATAGTTTTTTTAATACAATTGTTATGCAGCCCCTAACTGAACATATCATACTTCTGTTCGTTCTGCGTTCTGTTATCTAGCCAGCCACTAGCTTAGGTACGTTACATCCGGTCCCTCAGCCGGAAGTAAGATGACAAAACGAGCGCAATGGCGGCACCGTTGTTGCCATGGAAAATAAGGTGAATATATATATAATATATGCCTATTCATCCTAGGTGGTGGTGATAGTATTACGTACCAATTATAGTCAAGACGATATTAGACTCATTCTCCTATTATTGTATTTTATTACCATTATTAGGCGGCCACTACAATTCAGCTTCCAAACTGCTCCGTTATTTCATTTCACGCTTGCCCGTGCTTGCAAGGATGATTCGAGCCTGTAGGCGATGAAGAAGTCTCAATCCACAAACAAACGTACATCGTCTGCAGATACAAGGTATTTCATTGCACTGTAACAAGTAATCTGGTATGCACAATATTTTACACAAGCCTCCGTTATGTTAGAATGCATCTCATTCTTTTGTTTCCGTGGCGTTGTGTCGGTCTCATCATGAGGCGCATGGTCCGGACCACGTACGACCAATGCATCAGTTTCAACTAAACCTTTCCCCAAATATATTTACCGGTTTTGAATACTATATTTAATATGTTCGTTTACGTCCATATTAGGGTTTAATTGTTGAACTTTAAATGAAATCCTCTATTGTTTTACCATTGACCGATTTCCAGGTCATTTAGATAGATAACTTCCGTGTGCAGATGCAGCAAATTTTTCACAGGACAAGCGAGTTGACCGTAGTACCCGATTACATGAACTAGCTGTTTTAAATATAATAAATTCATATTTAACATCAGTTTATCAGTGCATCTGAAAGTATATTCTTTTAGACTATCGGTGATTCCATAGGCTCTCTTTCTTTCACCCGCATGGTTTAAAACAGCAAAAAGTCATGCCATGACAAGAACAGAGTCTCTGTCTTCCTCTACCCAAGCACGATTACATACGTAGACGTATCGTCAATCTCACGCACTGACAAGATGACGATTGACAATGGCCATATCGCTGATTAATGGCACTCATCCGAGGTACACTGGCACAGGAAATTCTATTTATTTTTTGTACACTTACATTTTCAAATACAGTGACTGCACCAAGAATTTCTGACTTTATATCGGAAGCAGCTCATTGGATTCGTTAAACAATTATGCAGTAATCGTCATAGCATCTACCCTTTAGACAACCAAATTGTTCTTAGTATTGAACCCTGTCAGGCACTGCAAGAGTGCTTCCGGTTTGATCCAAACTTTGCCTTTTCTGTGTATAAAAAAAAAAAAAAAAAAACCCCCTTCACTGTCTGGCCCAATACTGGCCATACAACTTTACCTTTCTGTCTTACGTTCGGAGAGGCTTTCCCGTCTGATGCTGCGAGTAATTACCTCCCATCAGACGTCGGCGAGAGCCTCCCGCCTAGACCACATTACTTTTCCTTTCTACGGTCGGCGAGGCTTACCCATTCGACACCGTATTGAGCTCGAGTATTGAGCTCCCGTCAGATGGTTGCGAAGTCTCCCGGCCAGACAACTTTTTTCATCCTTTGGTCTAAAAGGCTTACCCATCCGACGCCGTCAGTATTAAGCTCCCTCGGGATGCTGGCGCGAGCCTCCAGGCCACACACCCTTACCTTTTCCTCCTACAGTCAGCGAGGCTTATCCGTTCGATGCCTTGAGTATTGAGCTCCCATCGGACGCCGGCAAGAGCCTCCTGGCAACACAACTTTACCTTTCCGTCTTACGTCCGGAGAGGCTTATCCGTTCGATGCCTTGAGTATTGAGCTCCCATCGGACGTCGGCGAGAGTCTCCCAGCCACTTAAACTTTACTTTTCCATGCTACGGTCGGGGAGGCTTACCCGTTCGATGCCTTGAGTATTGAGCTCCCATCGGACGTCGGCGAGAGTCTCACGGTCACCTAAACTTTCGTTCCTGTTCGACGGGTGGCGGTGCTCGCATACGACGACAAGAGTCTCCACTTCCCACCAAACTCTGTCCAAATCTTTTCCCCCCCGTCTGGTGAGGCTTACCCGTTCGATCTTCTGAGTCCTGATCTCCCATCGGATGCTGTGAGAGCCCGCGCAGTCGGGTTTTCCTTTTCCCGCTCCCCGGCCGGCGAGGCTTACCCGTCTGACGCCGTTGAGTATTGTGCTCGTGTCAGATGTAGGCGAGAGTGCTCCCGGTTGGGTTTTCTTTTCTTGTTGCCCACAAACAGGTCTTATCCATCCGATGCCGTGAGTATTGATCTCCCGTTGGGTGTTGCAAGAGTCCTCTTTGTCGGCAGCCCAAAGCTGTTTATCTGCTCAAACCGAGAGGACTTTCACGTCCGTCGTCCTGAGTCTTGATCTCCAGTCGGAGGCTTCATGGGTCCTCTCGGTTAGGTATCTGCCCTGGTTGCCCACTGACTAGCAGGGGCTCATCAGCCAGTAGGGCCCGTACGCCAACACCGTGACCTATTCCGGTCGAGACAACTCGGGCCCTCCTGGTCGGGCAATCCAATCACGTCGCTCCTCCGCTATCGGCCGGTGGGGCTCATCCGTTCCAATGCAGTGAGGTGCTCCGGTTGTGCAACGGCTTGAACCCCCCCGACCGGGCGCCCTAAATCACATAGTCCGACACAAGCAGCCGGTGGGGCCCATTTC
Organism: Carassius auratus; assembly: GCF_003368295.1. Lineage (NCBI taxonomy): Eukaryota > Metazoa > Chordata > Actinopteri > Cypriniformes > Cyprinidae > Carassius > Carassius auratus. Next base: position 119,726 of record NW_020528186.1, read on the forward strand.
TCCAATAGGTAAAGTTGCAATCACTGGAGTACATATAGGCCCTTCCAACCTGCTTTTTAAATATCAGTCCCCGCCAGATGTCAAAGCTATTGTGGGGGGTCCTTAGTCTGGCGGCTGTCCTTTCCGTTATTGCTTTTTGGGGGGTACTCTAGGTTCGGGCCATTCCCGAGCTCGGAGCCCCTGCCCCGGACAGCACGCCAAATATGCACTATAATACTTCAGCTAATTATATGTAAGTGTGAACTCGTGAAATGCAGTTTCATAACAAGGTTCGGGAGGAGCACGTCAGATACTTAGCCTAATTAACACAGGTGGAGCCACTTAATATAATCAACCTTAGGGTATAAATACAGCTGAATTAGCCTACCTGTCTCCATTGATGGTTTGTCAGCATCCCCCCTCCATCCCCATCTCCTCCACTAGAGTTCATTTTACACTTTTACATATACGGGGGGGTACTCTAGGTTCGGGCCATTCCCGAGCTCGGAGCCCCTGCCCCGGACAGCACGCCAAATATGCACTATAATACTTCAGCTAATTAAAAAACTATGCATAAAATAGCATTTCACCCCCCCCCCTTTAAGAAATAATAATAATGATTTAGAGTTGTTAATTTTATATCCAGAAAACTCTCCAAAGTTTTTGATTAATCTCATCAAATTGGAAATACTACTTTTCACATTAGTGAAAAAAATATAATATCGTCTGCAAATAAAGAGATACGATGATCCTTCTCCCCAATTGTAATGCCTGATATTCCTGTATGTGCTCTCACTGCAATGGGTTCGATTGCCAACACGAACAACAGCGGGGACAGAGGACACCCCTGACTTGTGGATCGCTGTAAATTGAATGAAAAGTTTCACCTAATCCAAATCTTGGAATAACATCAAAGAGATAGTCCCATTCTATTCTGTCAAATGCTTGGCATGCATCTATTGCTAACATTGCGGTGTATTTTTCATTGTGTTTCTCATGTAGAATATTCAAGACTCTTCTGATATTATGATAACCTTGTCTTTTTTTGTACAAAGCCTTGTTGATCATCAATAATTAATTGGGGAAGGTGCTTTTCTAATTTTTTAGCAAGTGCTTTACAAAGTATTTTTGTATCACATCCCATTAAACTAATTGGTCTGTATGATGAGCATTCGGTTGGTGGTTTATTTGGTTTTAATATTATAGTTATTATAGCCAGTCTTAACGAATCTGGGAGCCTTCCCGTAATAAAAGGTTCCTCAAACATGTCAAGTAATGGTCTTAAAAGCTGTCTTTTAAATATTTTATAGAATTCTATTGGAATCCCATCCGGCCCTGGTGCTTTACCACCGTTAATATATCCTCTAGCTTCACTAAGATCTTCTATTTTTAATGGACTATCGAATGCTGTTTTCTCATCTTCTGATATAGACTCAAATTTCAACTGATCTAAAAAATATTTCTGAACTGTTTTATTGTTTGCTTTATATTCTGATTTATTTAACTGCTGATAAAAGGGGGAAGGGAAGTCGTGGCCTAATGGTTAGAGAGTCAGACTGGCAATCGAAAGGTTGTGTTCAAGTCTAGGGCCGGCGGGAATTATAGGTGGGGGGGGGGGGTGCATGTACAGTTCTCTCTCCACCTTCAATACCATGACTTATGCCGCGTTTCCACCGAAATTACCCGTAACATGTTTACCAGGAACTTTTTTCCCCCCAGACCTGTTGCTTTCTGCGTTTCCACCACGGTGTAAAGTACCGGGAAGATTAGGCAAATGACTGGTGACGTAGGTCCACGCGCGTTTCTCAATATAAAGTACCGCTGATTTAAAAAACAAAAACAAAAAAAACTAAAGTACGCTGATTTTGGACGTGCATCATTGGTAGTTAGTTCAGAGTTTGTGCATTCGACTGGGGAGTGTGATGTCCACAACCAAAGAGTATAGAAGTAACAAGAGGCAAAACTCAATAGAACATTCCATAGCAACAAACGCACCCATGCACAGAGCTGCAGCTCCGCCATCTTGGACTGAACGCAACACAGCTGTCATAGAATTGAATGATACCGGTCCCATTTCAAAAGCGGTTGAGGGAATTAAATAGTAGTTTATTGTTTTTAATATCTCTATAGCAGACATCCCATGTCTCTAAAATGTGAAACACAACTTTTTAAAGATTTTTTGCTTTCATTTTCTTGCAGTTATAGAGTAAAATATATTTTGTAATATATATATATATATATTTTTTAATTTGTACATTTTACTAAACTTAAACTTATATAACTTTTTTCTGTTTCACTTTCATAATTTATTTCACTTCAACAATAACCTAGCAAATGTCTTCTTTAAAACAAGACCAACCATACAGTAAGTCTATATTCCAAAGCATTCTTGAATTACAACCATTTAAATGACCGCTTTATTAATTCATTGATATCACTAAATTAACCCTTTAACTGTCACCCTTTTTTCGCATAAACATGATAATCACAGATAAATAAGCTTGCCTTGCCTTGCCTTACAGACATAATTGTTAATGCAGCAGTGTATACGGTAGTTCTGCCCGTTCTGCCAACGGTAAAGCCGTTGGTTCAGTCCAAAATGGCGGCAGCGCGATAGCAGCGCCATCTAGCGATTGTTGTCAAAACTGCAATGGAGTTTCGCCTCTTGTTACTTCTATACTCTTTGCCACAACGACGCCGGTAAATCTATAAACAGCAGCGTTCTTGACAACTTCAGTCAGCTCGTCTTGGCTATTTTCCTTACTGTGTATTTACAATAAAACGAAATAGGATATCAAATACCACTGCCTCCTTTGGTTTTCATTTAAGCATAATAACAGCTGCAGAAATGTACTTAGTTCAGGGATATGTTTATATGCAGCCATTACAATGAAACGAAATATTATATAAATTTGCCTTTTTTATTTTCATTTTAACAAATGGATAAATTGAATACAGACCAAAGAAAACCTGTTAGATTGACCCCGCAGCTGAATTATATTTTATGTTTAACCACTAAAGACACATCAGAGCGAGCGGCACACATCAGAAGGTCTAGGTGAGGCTGCTTCTCGGCGGATACATGAGGACTGACCTCCCGCTGATCGAGTCTCTCAGAGATCGACGAAACACATTTTTAAATAGGCGCTGTCTTTATAAATAAACCCCAGATTTGAGTTTTAAACAACTACATTCTCGCCTGAAATACTTTTAAAATTACATTTCATGACACAATAACAGTAATATTTGAAAATTATCCAAATAAATGGTGTTTGAACTCAACCACCCTGCTGAAAAAAACAATAGAAACCATTACAGAAATTCTAATGGTTTCCATTACAAAACCATTACAAACCATCAGCAATTAACCATTAAAACCATTACCAAATGGTTTCCATTACGTAGTGTGTTTTGGGCATATTCCATTAGGATTTATTGGTTTGTATTGGTTTCCATTACAAGTTTGTATTGGTCACGATTTGCACATAATGGTTTCCATCACAGTTTTGTATTGGTTCTGATGGTTCCATTACAAGTTTGTATTGGTCTTTATTAAAACAAATTTAATGGTTTCTGTTGGTTTTGTAATGGTTTCTGTTGGTTTTGCAATGGTTTCTGTTGGTTTTGTAATGGTTCTGATGGTTCCATTACAAGTTTGTATTGGTCTTTATTAAAACAAATTTAATGGTTTCTGTTGGTTTTGTAATGGTTCTGATGGTTCCATTACAAGTTTGTATTGGTCTTTATTAAAACAAATTTAATGGTTTCTGTTGGTTTTGTAATGGTTTCTGTTGGTTTTGTAATGGTTTCTGTTGGTTTTGTAATGGTTCTGATGGTTCCATTACAAGTTTGTATTGGTCTTTATTAAAACTAATTTAATGGTTTCTGTTGGTTTTGTAATGGTTCTGATGGTTCCATTACAAATTTGTATTGGTCTTTATTAAAACAAATTTAATGGTTTCCGTTGGTTTTGTAATGGTTCTGATGGTTCCATTACAAGTTTGTATTGGTCTTTATTAAAACAAATTTAATGGTTTCCGTCAGTTTTGTAATGGTTCTGATGGTTCCATTGCAAGTTTGTACTGGTCTTTATTTGCATATATTTAATAGTTTTCGTTGCACTTTTATATTGGTTCTGATTTGAATGTTTAACTGATAGCTGGTAATTAGGCCATTAATTAATATAAGTAAATAATTTAAATTATTAATACAAACTGTACACAGGTTTTGTCAAGAATATAATGTTTTTATTTATTTAAACTTCATACCAACCTTTCAATAGCAAACAGTTCAGGTTGTTTTGCAAAGAATTAAGAATATGCACCTAAAATCAAAATTATTCACAGAATACTCAACATAGCTGGAATTAACACAAAACCTTGACATTACATTTTATTTTAATTATTGTTATTCATTAATGCATTATAGAAATGCAGGAACTATGAACTGTTTTTGTGGCTTGTAGCTGTCTCAGACCTGCAAAAAAAAAAGGAAAAAAAAAGGGACAATTCATTAGGACAATGTACCACATTACCAGTGTGTGAGATTATCCATACATATATTTATATGGCAGTCTCAAAAAAGTTATTGATTTTTCTTTCATGCCTAAAATCATTAGGATTTAAAAAAAGAAAATGTTCCATGAATATATTTTGTAAATTCCCTACCATAAATGTATCAACTTAATTTTTTATTAATAAAATGCTTTGCTCTGGATTTGAAATATTTTTCACAATATTTATATTTTTTAGCACCATCAGATTCCAGATTTTCAAATAGTTGTATCTCAGACAAATATTGTCCTCCTAACAAACCATACATCAATGGAAAACTTATTTAGTATTATTATTGAAATAAAAATCTAAAAAATAAAATAAAAACAATTATCCTTGTAACTGGTTTTGTGGTCCAGTTTCACAAATAGGCTTGAATAATTACATTATCTACTTTTTATGGTACATAGTCTCTATTCACTTCGAGTCATATTAGATAAGAGGTTGTAGCACACTTACCACTGACAGTTTTATCTGGATTATGTCACTGATCTCCTCAGCCAGGTATTTCCATACACTTAGGAGGCGTTTATTTCCTATAAGGTGTGGCCTTTTTTCTTCAGATTCTGAGACAGACACTCTTGTTTTGAACACACACATACACATGCACGCACACACACACGCACGCACACACATAAACAAAAATTGAAATTCAAGAACTGATGGACTAATCTCAGACTTTAAATCTGACCACTCTCAAGTGGAAATTAAGTAGCATATGTGACCTGTGCTGGCAAAGTTAGTCACAATGAGAAAAAATCAGTTGAGGTTTTTTTTCTCATTAAAAAGTCCTTCAAAATGATGTATAACTGCATATATATATATATATATATATATATATATAAAATGACTGAGCTACACCCGTTTGAAGTTGAAAGAGTTGGCAAAGTCAACTCTTTTCTATTTTCTAAAGGTTCCAAACCAAAATCACTGAGCAACATTGCATCTTTTCCTGCAGTTCTTTTCTTAATAATAATTCACTTTTTTATTTTACATCCGAACAAAAGCATTCAAGTAAGAAAAACTAATAATCAAATGTAAAATCCCTTTATTCATTACAAATAAATTAATTATTAAAACTATAAAAGCAGTTCAATTAGTCATTCTGTGTATACAGGTGCTCGTCATATAATTAGAATATCATAATTCTATTCAAAAAGTGAAACTTGTATATTATATTCATTCATTACACACTGACTGATATATTTATTTATATCTGACAACTAAGGAAAATCCCAAATTCATTATCTTAGAAAATTAGAGTATAACTTAAGACCAATACAAAGAAAGGATTTTTAGAAATCTTGGCCAACTGAAAAGTATGAACATGAACAGTATGAGTATGTACAGCACTCAATACTTAGTTGAGGCTCCTTTCCCCTGAATGACTGCAGCAGTGCGGTGTGGCATGGAGTCGATCAGTCTGTGGCACTGCTCAGGTGTTATGAGAGCCCAGGTGTCTCTGATAGTGACCTTCAGATCTTCTGCATTCTTGGGTCTGATATATCACTACTCAGCAGCAGTACAGTCCTTTTTGAAGCGAGACACTTCTGGTTCTGTCTGTTGTTCAAGAGTGGCTTGACACAAGGAATGCGAAGCTGAAACCCATGTCTTGCATACGTCTGTGTGTAGTGGTTCTTGAAGCACTGACTCCAGCTGCAGTTCACTCTTTGTGAATCTCCCCCACATTTTTGAATGGGTTTTGTTTCACAATCCTCTCCAGGGTGCAGTTATCCCTATTGCTTCTACACTTATTTTCTACCACATCTTTTCCGTCCCTTCTCCTCTCTATTAATGTGCTTGGACACAGAGCTCTGTGAACAGCCAGCCTCTTTAGCAATGACCTTTTGTGTCTTCCCCTCCTTGTGCAAAGTGTCAATGGTCGTCTTTTGGACAACGGTTAAGTCAGCAGTCTTCCCCATGATTGTGTAGCCTACAGAACGAGACTGAGAGACCATTTAAAGGATTTGCAGTTGTTTTGAGTTAATTAGCTGATTAGAGTGTGGCACCAGGTCTCTTCAATATTGAACCTTTTCACAATATTCAAATTTTCTGGGATACTGAATTTGGGATTTTCCTTAGTTGTCAGTTATAAACATCAAAATTAAAAGAAATAAAGATTTGGAATATATCAGTCTGTGTATAATGAATGAATATAATATACAAGTTTCACTTTTTGAATGGAATTAGTGAAATCAACTTTTGGTTGATATTTTAATTATATGACCAGCACCTGTATTTATCAGGATATATATATATAACTGTAATTTGAATGTCGGATTGAAATGAACACTGTTATTAGAGTAGTTAATTGTTAGCATAAGTGCGGCTAATAATAATAATAAAAAATAATAATAATTAGCATGTTTTTGTGTTTTGCTTTGGTACTGAAATTGGTACTGTGACAACACTAATAGTTAGACCTCGATTAATGTGTTCAGGTGCACTGCAGGTTGGAGCAAAACTCTGCATGTAAGTGGACCTTGAGAGACAATGTTGAGATCTCCTGCAATATGTTCTGAGCATGAACTATAAAGAGACAGAATGACTTACAACACTGGTGTCCAGTCCTGGGCTGGAGGACCACCGTTCTGCAGAGTTTCTGGTGATCCTTGATCAGCTGCTCAGGTCCGCTTAACTGGGGTTGGAGCTAAACTCTGAAACAAGAGAAGACAACCAATATTATGAAGTTAAAAAAAAAAAATGATTCAGAAATATGCACAACGTTTGAAAATGCACAAAGATGAGAAGAAAGTTATGTGTTTAATGAGAACTTTCCACTGAAGAATAAGAAGCAATATTAAGTCACAGATGCATTTTTATTAATTCTTATTAATATTGTTTAAATATGTTACAGTAACCTTGTGCTTTATCAATGATTTTCAGTCTCTGAAATAGAAAAGATCTATCAGTGCTGAATGGGATCATACATACATCATATGTAATGATATTTAACAAGAGTTCTAACACTGTGTCGTCACTGGACAGCACAACAAAATACAACAGAGCCTTTTATAATCAGTGATGCTCTCTACACTGGATACGGCACGACACAACAAATCACAGACGGTGATCTGATGCCTTTTCCTATTTATGATGTACTGACACAAAGTTTGAATGATTTTTAACAGTCACTTTGGTGTGAGAGTGTGTAGCTTGGAGATAGAGATTTTTTTATGTTTCTGAAATAAGTCTCATGTACACTAAGAAAACTGCATTTATTTGATCATAAATAAAAATGGTAATGTTGTGAAATATTAGTACAATTTCAAATAACTGCTTTATATGTGAATATTTTGTACAATTTTATTCTTGTTTTCACAAAGCATGATTTCTGAAGGATTGTGTGACACTGGAGACTGATGCTGAAAATTCAGCTTTGATCACTTATTAAAACAAACTTAAATAGAAAATAGTTATTAAAAAATGGTAATTTCACAATTTAACTGTATTTAATCAAATAAATGCAGCAGTGGTGAGCATAAAAATGTCTTTGAAATACATGACAAATCTGACCCTTACATTTTTGAATGGTGTATGTTTGACGAATTGCTTACTATTCATGGTTCATAATGTCTAAAAATGTTCTTCGACAGGAGATATGACTCTAGAGCACAGCCATCAGCATGGAAGAACCTAGGAACATAAGCACTGTCACAGAGACAACAATATTTATTATACAATGCCAGGTATAAGGCATATACTATAGCAGAGGTGAAATGCAGAAAAGAAAAATAATAATTCACAGAATATATAATTTATATAATCATTTACAATAAATATATATATATATTAGTTTTACTTATTTAGTAATGCTCCTACAGCGTGGACATCAAAATGTGTGTGTTTTCATCCTCTCTGTCAGCAGCTCCCTTCAGAAATGTTAAAATCAGGAACTTCTCCTGCGTCATAGAGGTTTTTTTCTGGCACTTCTGAAATCACAGAACAAGTTTGTATTTATGTGTTTACCATGAAAGATCAAAACCTGAAGGTTTCAGTCCATTTTCACGATCTATGTAAGTGATGTAACGTTATCAGGTTACGTTAGTGCACATTTTAGGATTAAACAGTGGATACATTTAGGGTTAAATTAATTCGGTTAAGTTACTTCCATTCATCCATTGATATATATGGAGAGAGAGAGAGAGACAGAGAGAGAGAGAGAGAGAGAGCAAGCTCATCTACACACAAGATGACATTAAAAATAGAGATGTTCCGATACCCTTTTTCTCTTCCCGATACCGATTCCGATACCTGGCTCAGGGTATCGGCCGATACCGAGTACTGATCCGATACCTGGGTGTATATCTGTATATACAGCTGTATATACTACTAGCCCTGTGTAAATTGCTAGAATTTTTTTATGGTGTGCTTCAGACAGATCCCTCAATAAAACATGAACAAATACATGGTGAACTACTGTATTTATTACAGTATTTTTATTATCTAACATGAATTTGACAGTATTATTTATTTTCTTATGCAAAAAAGAACTTCAAATGCAGCCAAAAATCTAACACCGCAAACTAAAAAAGGTATTTAAGTTTTACAATATAACTGTATAAAAAAACTGCAACAAATAAGTCTAGGAATATAAAAAAAGATCTATTAATCAGATAATCTCTAACAAGTAAAAAACAAGTAAAAAACAAGCAACCATCTAGGCATAATTATTATTATTATAGAGATGTATTATTATTACTGTAGGCTACAACAGTAGCTTTATATATTGTCAATTTACTCATGTAAACCAAACATTTATTTTAATGGGCTGCCATGAAGATCTTTGAGTGTCTGTGTTTATGATATGACAGTATTCTCAAATGAAACGGTAAATTCTCATGAAGTGACGGTTTATGCGTTCGTGTCCTCATGACACACAGCAGAGACTACAAAACAGCGAGCTCTCGCGCATCTGTGCCAGTCACCCACAGAGATGTAGATTTTGCGGGAGTAATATTTAAATAGTATTTTGCAGTTTAATATTCACAGACACTAGTATATATTCGGCTACTGTCTGGAGCCCTGCGCTTTGACTTACACGGAAGCGACTGAACGCAGTTGCCGGTACTGAATATACTTGAGAGTCTGTAACTACCGGTACTACAGAGACATACTGCTAACCACTGATCTATAATATAGTAGCGGCTTCACTGTCTTTTGGCAGTTTAGAATGTGATGAGTGATCCAGTCATATATAGATAAGGGCTGCTAACGCGTTTTCATTTCTTCTTCGCTGCTCTAAACAGGGGTTGCTTGTGGCAACACAGCACAACTTCCTGTGTTTTCAATGCATTTTGAGCAGCGAAGAAGAACCGTGCAGCGGTTAGGCAAAGCTTGCGGTCATAACTAGGTCTTTTTTAAGAAAATGGTATCGGATCGGTATATGGGTTCATGTACTCGCCGATGCCGATGCCAGAATTTGTTGTGGTATCGGAGATATTTCCGATACTAGTATCGGAATCGGAACAACTCTAATTAAAAAGCCCAAACTTAATAAACAAGAGCTCATGTCTATCGTTACCTCTTGTATTTAGCCTTACCTTTGAGATGCTAACGGACTTTTTCTGACGACGCTAAACCATTTCTATAAAGTAAATATTAAACGAAAATGTATAATTTACATGAAATAAAGTGTCAGGAACACTTTAATGTACTATTTGTGTAATTTAATAGACTAAACTTACCTAAAAAAAAAGTGAAACCACATTGAGTGTCAGCGATCAGCTGCTTGACGGTTGGGCTGCCGCCTCGTTTCCATGGTGACGTCCTCCGCTCCAGTTCTGCGTGCGCGCACATTACAGCACGTGGAAGTCACGCAGAATTTCACTGTTATTTCACATCTATTTTTGGGCTAAATTTGGACCAAATCCGACAGACAAAACAAAGACCAACTTTTCAAGTCAATTTTGAAGGCCATGACGAGTCGAGTTGATTTTAAAAAATAATAAAAAAAAAAATAATTAAATGAATTAAAAATAACCTTTCCAAATGACGTATGGTGGCAATCCAAGACAATACATACCACCAATAGAAGAAAGCAATTTACCAATAGAGACCCACAGGGACCATTACTGTGACCATTACAACCAACATAATTCCCATTATAACCATTAAAACCATTACAAATTTTGTAATAGTTTCTATTGTTCGTGTGTTCATTTTTTTTCAGCAGTAGCCTACCCACTAAGACCATTACAGTTTTCCAAAGAAACCACTAAATTTATTGGAGTCATAATGGTTTCTACTGGTGTCCAGTAGATACCACTAGAAGTTTCTAAAGGTGTTCTATTGGTCCTTAATGGTATCCAATAGACAATACACGCCACCAATAGAAGAAAGCAAATTACCAATAGAGACCCACAGAGACCATTACAGTGTCCATTAAAACCATTAGAATTCCAATAAGAACCATTAAAACCATTACAAATTCTGTAATGGTTTCTATTGTTTTTTTCAGCAGGGCAATGCTGCGTGAACTCAGAAGGCTTTGGCTACAGCAATTTTCCCTTCAGTATATTTACAATAACACAAAATAGGATATAAAATACTACTGCCTCCTTTCGTTTTCATTTAAACATAATAACAGCTGCAGAAATGTACTTCAGGGATATGTGTAACGTTATATACAGCCATTACAATAAAAAACGAAATATTATAGACTTGCCTTTTTTATTTTCATTTTTATTTTCATTTTAACATATAGGTAAATTGAATACAGACCAAAGAAAACCTGTTAGATTTACCCCGCAGCTGAATTATATGTTATGTTTAACCACTAAAGAGACATCAGAGCCAGCGGCACATATCAGAAGGTCTATCCAAGGTGAGGCTGCTTCTCAGCGGATAGATGATCACTGACCTCCCGCTGATTGCGTGGAGCTCATCGTCTCAGAGATCGGCGAAACACATTTTTAAATAGGCGCTGTCTTTATAAATAAACAAAAGATTTGAGTTTTAAACAACAACATTTTCGCCTGAAATACTTTTAAAATTACATTTCATGACACAATAACAGTAATATTTTGAAAATGTTGATCTGAATAAATGGTGGTTGAACTCAACCAATGCTGCGTGTACTCAACCAATCAGGATGTTTAGCGCCAAAGTCCCGCCCCCGAAAGTTCTTTGAGTGAACTTTGAAAAAGTACCACCTCGCCAGCAGGGACTTTCTGAGGGGCATTTTTTTACCCGGAACTTTATTTAGTTCCTGGTTCCTGCGGTGGAAACACACCAAGTACCAGGCCAAAGTCCCTAGTTCCTGGGTAAAGTTCCTGCGGTGGAAACGAGGCTTTAGGTGCCCTTGAGCAAGGCACCGAACCCCCAACTGCTCCCCGGGCGCCGCAGCATAAATGGCTGCCCACTGCTCCGGGTGTGTGTTCACAGTGTGTGTGCGCACTTTGGATGGGTTAAATGCAGAGCACAAATTCTGAGTATGGGTCCCCATACTTGGCTGAATATCACGTCTTAGAAAAAAGTCTCTAAAATTATTATTTATCTCTATTGGGTCCATAGTTAGATTACCAGATTTCAGCTTTAGAGTTTTTAGAGTTGATTGTTCTTTCAGATTGCATTTTCTTTATCCTCCAGGTCAATAGCTTACCTCCTTTTTCCCTCTGATCATAGTATGTTTGCCTAGTCCACATTAAGTTTTTTGCCACTTTGTAGGTTGTCAATTTGTCATAGTTAGCTCTCATAACAGACAGGTTATGTAATTTTTTCAGGATTATTATCAATACTTATTTCAATTTCAACTTGTTTTATTTGATCCTCTAGTTTTTGTAATTCCTGATTCTTTTGTTTAGATTTAGCGCTTGTATAACTAATAATTTCTCCTCTTATGTAAGCCTTAAACGCTTCCCATCGAATACTTGCCGTAGTTTCATTCGTATTTAGTTCAAAATATCTATCAATACTATTCTCCACAAATGTAATAAACACTGTGTCTTGTAACAAACAAGTTTGCAACCTTCATCTAGAACAATGCTGAAATCTACCCAAATGTATATCCATAGATACTGCAGCATGATCACTAGTTACCATACTATTATACCAGCATTTTTTCACATTTGACAATAGTTCCCTTGAGATTATAAAATAGTCTATGTGCGAGTGAGTTTTATAGGAACTTGAGTAACAGGTATATTTACTTCTATTTGGGTTTAGCATTCTCCAAACTTCGATTAATTTTAGATCCTTCGTATAATCAGTTATAATTCTTCTAGTTTGTGTATGAGTTGTATCAATTTGGGTGGATCTGTCCAAAACCGGGTCGGGGGGACAGTTAAAATCTCCGCCGATTATATTAAATCCCTCCAAAGCAGACAAAGTTTAAATTAATTTCTCAAAAAATAATGGGCTGTCATCGTTTGGACTGTAAATATTAATAAGATTTAGCTTTTGTGTCAAAATACTCCCCTGAACTATAATATATCTTCCTGAATGATCCTGTATAGTTTTTGTAACTTGAAATGGCAATGATCTATAAATGAGGATAACTACGCCCCTTGCATGACTATTAAAAGTTGCGTGGAATACTTGGCCAGGTCATCTTTTATTTAGGTTGTGTATATCTGTTGCAACCAAGTGTGATTCTTGTAGAAAGACTATTTAAGATTTGAGATATTTTACTCCGTTCAATATTCGCTTCAGTTTGGCAAATTTTCTCATTCCACGGACATTCCAACTTGTCATTTTAATGTCTAGACTGTTTTTTTGTTTTGTTTTCTCCATTAATTATCATAGCATATTTTGAAATATAAATGGAAAATAAAAAAGAAAGAAAGAAAAGGGATGCAAGTGTACACGAACCTCCCTCCATCACCCCCCACCGTACAAACACATACCCACACTCAGAACATTGAGTTTTAACCCCCGATACTTCTAACTGAACTGCCTACACCCCCCCCCCCCCCCCTAACTGAGAATCTGAGGGCCACTGATCCACAATATTTGAGGAGCAACTAGTCAGAGTAGCTCAACCCAAAATCCCAACAAAACAATCAGTGCCTGGGTGTCAACCATGCACATTCAATTTAAAATAATCTCCCCCCTTTAACTATAAGAATAGCCCATGTACCTTGAACATTTCAACACAATACTTCTTTATCTAATATACATAACACATGAACTTTATAAAACAAAGTTAACACAGTTGATGTGTCGCGCTGAAAGAGATTACCATATGCATACTTAAATCATATTTAGAGTTATTTAAACTCACTACAGCTGTACATCTCGATTGTCCGCCGTTATCCACAGCTGCTTAAACATTTTTACCTCTTGGTTTAATACTGTAGATAACCCAACTGTAGATTCTTTGACTTTGACTGTGAGATGCTTTTATAGAATTTTTCAGCTTCTTGCGGCATTGAGAAGAGATGGATCTTGCCATTATGTAACACTCGAAGCTTACAAGGGTTATGCTGAAATCCACGGAAGGTGTTGATATCCACCAACAATTTCGTGACTGGATTAAATCCCCGTCGAATCCGTACCGTCTCCGCTGAGAGAGCCTGTGCAAAGGATATCTTGACTCTGTCATGCATGATGTCTCGCCGCCTTGATTCACGGTAGACAAATTCTTTCTCCTGAAACTTCAAAAAGCGGATGAGTATTGCTCTGTTTTGTTTGGGCTTCCCAGATGCAAGTCTGCGATGAACTCGCTCTAGGGTGAATGATTTGTCTGGTCCCAGCCATTGTGTTAACCTCTCGCTTATAAATTCAATGAGAGTTTTCTGACCCTCGGCACCCTCTCGAATATCATAGAGCCGAAGGTTTTTCCTTCTGCCCCGGTTCTCCAAGTCATCAGTCTTTGATTCAAGGTAAACTATTTGTTTCATGGCTGAGTCAAGTGCGGCTTCTGTTTTCTCAAGTGTCTTTTCTGCATCGTGTATGCAGCCCTCAGCCTCCTCAATGCGGGCCGCATTAGAAGAAACATCTCATTTTACATCCGACACTTTGCTTTCCAACGAGGTCATTGAGTTAGTCAAATCAGTCAGACGGGTATCTATGTTATCTAACTTCATTCCGATCTCTTATCGATTTGATTTCAGTTAGTTTAAAACTTCGGCTAGGCTATCCATGTGGTTAGCTTCCACTTTACTTGGTGAACTCGACAAAGTTGTTTTAACTCTGCCCTTGTGTGCTCGAGTAAAGATTTCACACTGTTTAGCTGCTAGGGGTTTTGACATATCAACGCTGATACTTAACTCGAATGTTGGCCATGTTTATAAGGGGTTTTTATTTTAAATTGGACCCCCCTCCTATATTGATCATTTTATATATTATTTTATTATTATAAAAAAAAAAACACCACAATCAGGATTTCTGAAATCACTTCTATGACTGGATCATGGATTAACTTGGTAAACCAAACTTCCCTTTTCCATTGTGTATTTGTACACGCAAGACAGATGCGCTACTTCTTAGTAATGCAAATAACAGTGTCATCAAACATATATTTCTTTTGTGTTTATTATGGTGTTCAAATGCTGATCTTATAGGCCATATATATTAGGGCTGGGTGATATGGCCTAAAGAAAAAATCCCAGATTTTTCCCAGATTGTTTTTAATTTTTTTTTTTTTTTTTTTACAAAAATCCGATTTACAATTTAAATCGATTTTTCCCACATACTTAAAATCAATATTCAGATGATGTTTTGATTTTACCTTCTGGGATTTAATCTGGATTTCCCCCTTGGGGTTAAAATGCAACTGATGGACAACCATTCAGGCGCTCTTACTGTAGCCTATATTTCAGCAAATTTAGCTTCGCCTAGGTAATAAGGTCTACAATACTGTATATAAATAAAGGCTGATCAATCACTGTTGATTTTTCCAGAGACAGTACAAAATTAGAGCTGCTTGGATTAAACTCACTTTTCATTTTCCCTTTATTTGAAATAAAATTATATATAATTTGTAATTTGTAGTAGTCATTATAAGATGTGGCAGATATCATGTGTGTTACAAGCTTCTGTTTGAAAAGAGCGTCTGTTTGAAAAGAGCGTTCTGTTTGAAAATGTGTAGGACTACGTGTAGTGTGTGTGTGTGTGTGTGTAGAAAAAAAGGATTTCAACATTATAGGACAAAACTGAATTGAATAAGCCTATGGATTTTACATATACATCACATTTCTCATCAATATGGTTAACAATAAAGATTAGTAATAAGGAAAAGAAGCACATCAGCCCACATCGTTAAATCCCGTCCTACTGTAGATAAACATAATACAGTGATGTCAACCTTGGTTTTGATAAGCAGTTATTTTATGAATCAGAACGCGTTGGTGAAATTCATGCATCTAGCAGGAACTTAATACACAAAATATTCATATTGATTCAAGCATTTAACATTTATGAATAAATTAAATGTCAGTAATGAAGACTGCACAAATTATAGCGATCACGAGGAAGGTCCGCGTACAGTAAAGTTGTTAGTGTACAACACCCTATCAGTTATATTCAGGTCTATAGTGCCACCTGCTGGCGCAGTTTTGTAACTTCTTAGAGAAAATTAATTCGTTATAACGAGAAAACGAACTTCGTTATGTCGAGAAAACGAGAAAATGAAGTCGTTATAACGAGAAAACGAACTTTGTTATGTTGAGATAACGAGAAAATTAAGTCGTTATAACGAGAAAACAAGAAGAAAAAATATTATAATGTATGGCCGCTTAGAACTTCCGTAAGAATCAATATTTAACACTTTATCAACTATTTGTCCACCGATAAATTAAGATTAGGGTATTTGATCAATTCTGGACAAAATATTATCCCGTGGCCTACGGTAATAATATCATAAAATTATGATAACTAATTATGAGCAAGGTAACAGAATCTACAGTTTAAGGCAGTAACTTGTAAGCACACAGCACAAGACACTGTTATGTAAAATCAGACAAGGCTTTATTGAACTACTTTAATACACACAAACTAAACTAACGAAAACACACAAACATTCATTCAAACAGTGACAGAGAAAAGTGATGTTATTAATGGAGGGTGAATGGAGTCCCAAGTTTCTAGCATTAGACACTATTTCTTGACCGCATCCTGAGAGAATCAATCTACTAGCACTTTAATCTTATTTCATTTTCTTAATAAGATTTGCACCAGTTTCACCAAGATTTAGGAAATATTGTGTACTTGCATTTGGATGCTCCTGTGGGTGTGTTGCTGGAAGTAGCTGGAGACGGAATATCTGGCATTGATTGGTTGGCAGTCGGTCTATGATGCGTTCTGAGGGACAGCACTCGAGTCGATGGTGAATGGTTGGTTGGCTTTGCCGGGTGGCGCTTCGTTCACGAGACTTCATGGATTGCGGGTTGCTATGCAACGGAGTTTGTCTAAGTCTGGAGAGAGTCTAAGAGGTTTTCTTTGACGAAGTTCAACGAAGGATCTTACGGAAGGGTTGATGAGTTTTAAGTGAGCTCTTGGTGGTTTGAAGAGTACACGTTGGACGATAGAATGTCAGCACAAAACATTGGCAAGAGCAAAAGTCACTGCAAGCAGGGCAAAAGCAAAGGCAAAAAGCTTGTCATTGGGTTATAAGCGTGTCCATCTGACCCGTCCATCTAAGTGTGACAGCCAATCAGATATTGTCTTGGTGGGACCTACGCCCTGTTCTCCGGTTCTTGCATGTAATTAGTGTAATGTCCATGTTATCGCGTGTGTCCAAACTCCTGAGAGTTTAAACGCTTTAATAAGCTAACTTAATAGTTTAAATATGGTGCATCCTACACACATCTACTTTATATCAAAATTCTAGAAATCATTTAACCATCAAGTAGTTACCAAAATACTTCCCATAGTTGAGGTGGAAGTAAATAAGGATTTAGCCGTGATAAGTGTTTAACACACAAAATTAACTTCAGTAATATAAGGCATTCATAATACGGAGAATACTGTATTGTACTGTAATGTATTAGGCAACTTCTGGTTATTAGTTCCCATAACGGAGGTAGAAAACCCTACGAATAGGCTGTACTGAAAGTTAAAGAGCCAGTAAGATGAAAATTCTAAGCTTCCTATCACTGTTTATAAGTCCTGTACATTAGGTTTAAATCCATCCAAGGTTAAAAAACATTGTCATTTTGTCAAAATATCATTTTAAAATTACCTCAATTCTCAGAGATCCCCAAACGGTTCGCGCGAAGCTGTTCAAAAGATTCAGTTTCCTTAAACCCCACCTTTCGGTAGCATACTGTGTTCTGATTGGTCAACTAACATAGTCAGGTTTGATTGGTTGTTCCGCACACACCTCCACGGTAAACTATGCGTTAGCATCTGTTTGGGGTGAATTATGTCTTATTCCTCTCACCTCGAAGCAAACAGTAAAATAAAAAACTTGATCAGTCTCGCTGCTTTTTATTCTGTGTGGGTGTATTCAAGCCACGTGCTTCAGTTTGAATCTGAATAGCGCGTTCAGCGCGGGGCGTGGTCACATTAGATATAATGAAGGGAGACGTGAAAAACGGACATCACGTTGTTTTCATATGGATTACTGCTCTGGTATTGTGGTAAAAATTAATTTTAGCCATTGGTTCTTCTGATTTTCATTATTAGGCAGTGAAAATAAAACAAACTTGCCTTTACAATTGAAAACACACTGTCTCCTCGACATGATGCTATCACACCAACCAGAGCGTCTGTGTGGGGGGGTGGGGCAGGTCAGAGTTCCGTTTCTCCCAAGACGGTAGGCGGAGATTATTATGCAAAGTGTTCCTAGTGACGTACATAGAGATTGGTCAAAAGATTTGAAATCTATAACGACTCGTTTCAGCGATTCAGAGTCGACTCCTTACTTTAGAAGCCAATAACTTTATAAATCGTGTACTTTTTGGTTTAATTACTTTGCACATTGTTTACACTGATGGACAGCTACATCATACACTGTAGTACAGGTAATTGTTGATTTCCCATCTGTGTGGCTCTTTAAACACACAGAAATAATTCCACAGGTTATATAAAACATACATGATACTTAAGATATATGTGAGGTAAATACTGGTAATCAATTCAGCTTATTGGAAGTAATTTTGAGACCGTTGTTTGTATTAAACCACAAGTGGGTTACATTTCAGTCTATTGGTTTTGAATGCATTAGCATCCTTCCTTTCCTGATAAGGCTGGGGATTTATGCTTTGGGGTCACCACAGGGTTTCTTGGCCATTTGGTCTTAAGTTTGGGGAACAAAGAGAAATCTTTTCCTGCTGTCCTCGCATCACTGGTATGAAACATGCGGGGGGAGGGTTGAGCACATTCAGAACTACGAGAGTCCTGAGTGAAGCGTCAGCGGATGTTAAAAAGAAAACCGATTTTCAATCAGTCGATTTAAACTACACATTTGAGTTAACTGATAAAATCAATTTATCACCCAGACCTAAGTTTAATTTATTGTTTATTTTAGTAAAGGTTTTTTTGTTGTTGTTGTTGTTGTTTTTTCCAAGTAAGTTCAGTACAGTTATGTAACCTTTGTTACAACACATTTTAAATTAATCATTATTTAAGTTTTTTATTTACCAGTATCTAAGCACAGTGCAGTGTTAAAGAGATAGTTCACCCAAAAATGAAAATGTGAAATTTATCTGCTTACCCCCAGGGCATCCAAGATGTAGTTGACTTTATTTCTTCAGTAGAACACAAATTATGATTTCTTTACTTTAGCTGGTGCAGTCTCTCAGTCGTACAATGGATGGCAATGGTAATAGAATCTATGAGAGTAAAACAACAACAACAAAAAAAAACACTCCTAATTGAGATTGTAGATAGTGTTTGAGAGATAGGTGGTGGTAATGCAATTATAAGTCTGTGATCCGCCATAAAGCAAGTAGAAGAAGATCAGGCACCTGCTGCTGTGAAGCGTGTTTACAAGAGTTCTAACAGTTCGGGCATTGCGTGAATCAGAGGTAAAAAACAAACAAACATACAAACAAAAAAACGATATAAATACTCTTCAGTTTCTTGGACAAACAGATCGTTTTGTGTCTTTACACATCAATGTATCGTCACGAGCCGCAGGGTTTTATTTGGATTTGTCTGTGCATGTATTTTTTACTCTCATAGATTCTGTTACCATTTCCATCCATTGTACTCCTGAGAGACTTCACAAGCAGAAGTTAAAAATCATAATTTGTGTTCTACTGAAGAAACAAAGTCACCTACATCTCGGATGCCCTTGGGGTAAGCAGATAAACATACATTTTTGGGTGAACTATCCCTTGAATGTTCAAACTGTGTATTTAAAATGTTTAAGTGTCTGAAAACAATAAATATTCTTATTATGAATAAAACTGCCTAATTTTTTTAAGTGTTGCAGATAAGTTAGGCTTACTATGCTGTTGAAATTTAATGTTGGTCATTATGGTGGTACTTAGGGAGCCATACATAACCCTCGTTCCCTGATGGAGGGAATGGAGACATTATGTTGAACGACGGGTCTCACATGGGAGGCCAATCATCTCTGAGTTTAAGAGAAAATGGCAATGAAAAATGACTAGTGGATTTTGCATACCTGAGCCACTTCACGTGCCTACAGGTATAAATAGGCTACAGGTGCATCCACTTTTCAGGTTTTATGCTGAGGATCCGAGAACGTGTCCCAGCAACAGCGAATGGTCCGAGCTTGTACAATGGGGACATAATGTCTCTATTCCCTCCAACAGGGAATGAGGGTTACATACATAACTGAGAAATTCCCTATCTGTCGGTCACTATGAGTTATGTCAAATGACATATGGATTCCATGGAAAACGCCACAACCTGAACAACCCTGTGGCGCTGTAATTGTCGAAAAGCCATGAAGTGTCACAAAAGCTATGATTAAGGTCATAACTTTCCAAAAGCCCCAGTGCAAATTCACTTACCTTGGTACCAGAGGGGACCAAAAGGGTGAGTACATCACTGCTGGAGAGGGCCATGTTGCTGTTCCATCCATAAAAGTATTTGGAAGGGATTTCAACCTTCAGTGAAAGATTGCTTCAAATCATTCCTATTTGTTCTTTCAGCTTGGAAGACGATGGGGAAGCAAGCCTAAGAAAAAGGTCGCTATGGAGACCACATCCTACCCGTAGGGAGGTGACATATGGACATAGTGATATGGACTGACCCAGGGGCAGTACTACATATGGAATGGGTCTCTGGGGCAGGTCCTATCTTAGAATAGGGATGGAACAGCTGCCAAAAGAGACTGTCAGAGCAGGTCTGTCAAGGGAAGACACAGGTTTAACAAGAGGGAAACCTTACATGGAATCAAGCCATATGGGCACCTAGCCCAGTAAAGGGGTTGACCAGGACTCCAGGCATGCTAAAACCAGTACTGGGACTGGCAACAGACTGCCAACCAGGGAACTCTACAGGGAGAAAAAAGGGGCTTACATCCCCATGTGAGAGGGAATGATGCAGCAAGTGTGACACCGAGCCAGTTCTTCCCTCATGAAGGTGTTAGGTGTAGCCCAGCCCGCAGTTCGACAGATGTCTGCCAGAGAGAGCACATAGGAGGAGGCAACACTCCATGTGGAGTGAGCCCTCACTCCCAGGGTGCACAGCTCGCCTTGAGAATTGAACACGAGGCACTCTTGATTTACCGAAAATGCTTGAAGGTCCCCGACCCTATTGATGGAAGTTAGTGCAATCAGGGGCGCTGTCTTGAGAGACAGGAACTTCAGCTCGACTGAATCAAGTGGCTCAATGGGACCCCTCTGAAATCCAACCAGGACAATAGTAAGGTCCCAGGAGGACATAAGAGGATTTAACCCTCAGGGGCCGGATTCCCGAAAATCTTCTTAAGAAATAAATTAAGAAATTTCTTAAGAAAGTTCATAAAAATGTTCTTAAGTGCAATTCTTTAAAAGTCTTAGTAAATTCTCAAATATATCCTTAAGCTGTCTTTTTTTTTCTTAAGAAGAAAATAACAGCTGTTATTTGAATGAATACATGACGCCCTGCTAAACTCGCACTATTGTCTCCTTGCGCTTCCTGTAGATTACCCTAATAATCATAATCATAAGCAACCATAGTTTGTATATTTTTGTCATGTTTTTAATGCACCCTGTTTTTGAAAAGTTACCTTTAAAACAGTCTGTCTCAAGTTGCAGCTATACGTTTCATTCATTTTGTGGTGGTTTTGCGCTTCCGGTATTTGAGTCCACGCTTCTACAGCAAATGCATCCTACGCATTCATATGACCTGAATACTGCCAAAGATTATGTATTTATAAGCTCAAATTAATGCATTCAATTAAAGCTCCATATCTGACTTGTTTTAGAATTGCTAATGAGTTTTGAAGTCAACAAAAAGCAGCGCACACACAGGCTAAACATGACTGATTATGTTTACATTAACAGTCATCGCTGTCCCTTCAGAAAACTCGTGCACATCCCTAGTCCTCCTGTGTATTATATTTAGCTGTTGTTGTAATACTTAAAAATAACAATTAATTTGAAATAACCCAATAAATTCATTAAATAATTATTATTGTTTGGGATTTAAGACAAGTCTGGGGCTGTCCTAAATTTAAGAAGTTATTTACGAGGATTTTTAAGAAGATTCTTTTCAAGAATTAGAATTTTTCTTAGGTTTTGTCTTAAGAACAATCTTAAGAAAAAAAGATAACATTCTTAAGAAGGTTTTTTGGGGAATACAAAATATTCAAAATATTTTTTCTTAAGTTAGAAAATAAGAAGAAATTGGCAGTTAAGAAGAATGTTATTCTTAAGAAAGTTTTGTGAATCCGGCCCCGGGCGTCTAAGGGGATTTTTGGGGCCTGGAGAAGTTTTGTCATGCCTTGACATTTGTGCTTTCTTCAGTTTCTTATACACATCTAAATGTCTAAAGTCTAGTCTCACTGTAATCAGCACAAACTGTGCTATAATAATAATAATATGTGAGCAGCATGTATATACACATGACTGTTTTTGAGAGAAAATGTTTTGTGTGGTTAGTGAAAAACTAAAAGTGTTAAATCACTTGAATAAGGCAATAAAACACATACAGAACATTGGTTCCCGGGACTTTTGTGAACTGGAGCTTGTAGCTGTTACGTTCCCCTTT
Organism: Carassius auratus; assembly: GCF_003368295.1. Classification (NCBI taxonomy): domain Eukaryota; kingdom Metazoa; phylum Chordata; class Actinopteri; order Cypriniformes; family Cyprinidae; genus Carassius; species Carassius auratus. Next base: position 142,312 of record NW_020528186.1, read on the forward strand.
TTTTTGGTCTAGGGGGTTTCAAGGGGGAGTAACAAGTGTTGCAACATAAATAAATGTGAGAAAACTCTTTTCCGTCTATCCCAGCTCTAAATACCTCTCATCAAGTTAGATCCAGAAGGCTACACAACACCTTTTGCTTTACACCTTGTAACACAAGAAAACTGAAAAAAAGTACACTTACTTAACATTTCTTTTATTTAGATAAAAAGTATCCAAATATTTATAAAGCAAACAAATGATCAACAAACAAACAAAACAAGTTTAAATAACCAAATCGTCAGGAGAGGGCCAGGCCAAAATAACAAACAAAACAGGGGCTTTCTAAAGTTTAAACCCAGATAAAATACCTAACAAAAGAAAATAAAAATAAAAAACAGTCATCTTACCTCTCTCCCTGACTAACAAGACATAAACAGGAGAAAAGTTTAGGGATGGATAATCCAAATAAATTGGCGCCCGTCCCCCTACACAGTTTAAACATTTAAACTCACACAGTCTAAATGGTTGTACTCAGACAACAGGTTTCACCACATGATATAAGCTCTATTTTCACCAACAGCTCAAACAAGTCTGTCTGGGATAGCTGGAGAGGGATTCCTGTCGATCACATTCTCTTTGCTGCTTTATAAAGGTTGCCAGCAGAAAAGCCACGCTCCTGCTAATTAAGATCAGCTGTGGATGATTTGGAGTGCTGCATGAAAGAGAGAGAAAGAGATAAAAGAAAAGTGAACACATTCACCAGCACAATACAACCGCAAGTCTACGTCACAGGACGTAACACTATGGAGCCAAAAGAGTCTCAATAAAGATAAATGCACACATTACATTCACATATGCACACACAGGATTCATACATGCACACACATGATTCATAAATACACACACAGGATACACAAATGCGCACAAAATTTACAAATGCACACACAAAATGTAAAAAGCGCAGAAGATTCATAAATTCATTTAACTGTGAAATTCACGGGTTATGGTCAGTGTACACTACTATTGGCTCAACACTACCACCTAGGTACACTTCAAAGTGCTGTAGTGCGATCAACATTGTTAGCGCCTCCTTCTCAATAACACTATAGTTCTGCTGACACTTTGAGAACTTAGAAAAGAACGAAACCAGATGTTCTATACCGAAACGGTCTTCCTGCAACAGGACCGCACCAGCTCCTGTAGCAGAGGCATCAACTTCTAGCATAAATGGGGCATCAAATTTAGGGGCTTTGAGTATCGGAGCACTACAGAGTAAGTCTTTTGCTGCATTAAAATCATACTCACAACTGGGTGTCCAGATGAACCTCTTTGTAGTACTTAGCAGATCAGTTAGTGGTGAGACAATGGAGGAAAAGTTTGGGCAAAAAGCACAATAATACCCACACATCCCAAGGAACCTGTGCAATTCACGTTTGTTAGAGGGAATCTTGTACTCTAGGATAGCTGCAACTTTAGCCTCGACAGGCTTCACCATTCCCTGCCCCACTTGCTTACCCAAATAGCTGATCATTGCTTTTGCAAACTCGCTTTTGGGGTATATGACAATTGGAGAGGGAAAAACTTCGCCACCTGCTAAATCATTCCCAATAATTAAGTCAATACCTTCTACCGGTAACTGTTTGTGGACACCCAGCCTAACAGCTCCACTGACAAGACCTGACTTTAAGTGAACCGTATGCAAAGCACAACACATCTCAATACCTCGCACCATCACAACACATCTCAATACCTCGCACCATCACATCCTGTGTACGTGTCAGCAGAAAATGGTAAACTATGCTCGAGAATGAAGGATTTCGAAGCTCCAGTATCTCGAAGCATAACTACTGGCTTAAACTCAGCATCAGGGAATATAGAAACCATGCCCTCTAGAAGAAATGGCTGGTAACTTTCTACATCAGCTGGGCTTAATTTTGTTAAGGACTGAGCAAGTGCTACACTTTTAGTTTTCAAACCCTTCTGCTTCCACTGGTGACAGCCCACAATCAAATGTTCAGGGCTTAGACAGTAAAAACATTCTCGTCTCTCACTATTTGCAGGTTTAAATTTACGAGCACCTTTTTCAGGTGAACGAAATTTTCAGTTCTAGCAGGGCGGGTTACATGAGGCATTGCATTCAGCATATCGATTGCATATGGCATGGCAAATTTTGGCTGCCGTGCTGCAGCAAAAACAGTACGATGATTGCGTTAATACAAACTTGTCAGCCAAGACAGCAGCGTTAGACAAACAACTTTTTTTTCGTTCAAATGAACCACCACGTTCTCTGGCACACAATTATTAAAGTCTTCTAGTATGATTAACTCTTTCAACTGTTCCAGAGTTGCTAGAAAGACACCACTTATCGAAGAGGTTTTTTTTCTCCCTAGCAAATTCTACGTAAGACTGCCTGGCTGTTTTCCCATGTCTCTGAAACTTTTGCCGATATGCTTCAGAGACAAGTTCATATGCACGTAAAACCGCTGCCTTAATTAGATCATAGTCGAGAGAAGATTCGATTGGCAGAGCAGAACAGACTTCCTGTACATTGCAATAATAGGGCCCACATCTCTTTTGGCCAGCCTAACTTTCCTGCGGCACGCTCAAATGTGACAAAATAGGAATCTACTTCCGCTTCTCTGAATGGTGGTACTATTTTAATATATCTACTGGGGTCAAAAGGAACTGTAGTAGATGCATGGCTATCCCCCTGAGACAAAGGACTAGTTGCTGTCATTGTAGGGGAGGAAATTGAAGTGCTGGTACGCAGAAAAGGGGTTGGTTGTAGAGCAGCAAGCTGAGCTTCTAAAGCCAGTTTTTGCAACTTGATATCCCTTTCAGTCTCTGCTTCAACAGTTCTCAATTTAATCATCGGAGCTTCACACTCTTGCTTCTTTATTTCCAGCTCCTTTAACATCAGTGTTAACCTAGGGTCTTGAGTGAATGGATTATCGCGGAACACTGCGTGTGCCCGAGAGTTATATGAATGGGAGTGTTTTAAAAGCTTGATCAAGTAAATTTTAACTGTGTACCAACAGCGAAGGAAACCTTTTGTGTTTGTGTCCAGAGAAACTGGCACGGAGACTCAGATCCGCAGAAGATCGTTATCACTGTATTCCCTTAACTACAGCACGAAGCTGCTATTTGAAATAAGATACATTTAACTCTATACGAACTGAGAGTTTAAGTGCCACATCGCAAAACCAACTAAAGGCGGTGTTGTTATTTGTAGTGTTGAAATGAGCCGACATTTCATGTAACATGCTTAACTGTATTTGCAACAATGCAACGATTCATGTGCTAACGTTAATCCACTAGAGTGTGTTTTGGTTGCCATAGTGACGACCGTGACACGGAAGCCTTAACGTACTTCCGGAGCAACTCTGAACTGTGCATGCGCAGCGCATCGACACTAGTGTAAACAAACTCCACGGTGTTGCTAAGCTAAAGAAACTGTTGCATTTACATTGAAGTCTATGCTAAAGCCACTAGCCTCAAAGGTTAGCCGTTAGCATTACAATCCAGTGGATGAATAGTGTGTGTTTGGGCAACGCTGACGTGATTTAACCCTTTTTAACATCTTAACTAACACTTGTTGGTCTCTTTCTCTCTCTTATTGCTCTCTTTTCTCACTATACCACTTATTTTCATTTTACTAGAAAGGGAAATACTGACTCACAATTTTTAATTGTCAAATTGAAATTTAATTGAAACATTAAATTTATTTTGAATAATCAAAATTTCCCTCTCAGATCATTTCATATGATCTGTACATCTAGTATTCTCTTTTGGGCCTCATTATTTTAGGAATGAATAAGCCTTGAACTTTGGAAGTTAAGTAAACTTACTCTCCCTAATCTATTTATTACCCATCTGAATATAAGCTATTCAGACCTTTACTTATTTGATTGTGTTTTACCCCTCTTCCTGTTTTGGTTATACACTTAACCACTATTGTTTTACTTATTGATTTCCTCTAATTTCATTTTTGCATATTTTGCCCATTTATTATTTTATTTTATTTTATTTTACTTTTTCTTACCATTTCTTTACTTTGTGTATCCTAGCCTGGGAACGACACACCTGAGCCCTAAAACGAGACATTGTTATCCCTCACTATGAGTTCAAATAAATTAGAAAGACAACTCTCTTTCACTTAAAGTTTATTTTGTTTGATTAGTTGTATAGCAACTAAAGCAACGCTCTCCTTGTAGTTGAGATAACCACTACTGAGACTTACCATCTCCGTCCTCTTTCTCCTTTACTTTCCTCTTCTCTTTTTACATTTGTAGGACATCTAAGAACCATCAATCAATTCTAAGTGAATTAGATACACAATCGTGCCAAGGACGACGAATCATCCTTATGAATTTTGATTGTAATCAACCTCTCCTTTGTTCTTCCTAACCTCCCTACATTTGGAAACGCAATCCAAGTTTTAGCATCTCATCCAACGTTGAGATCAATTTAATAGAGATACGTGTTGAGCAACTGTCGCCTTCGCAGCCTCCCTGGTGAGCGGTCCAACTGTAAGGTGTATGGTGTCAATCCTGTCAGACTAAATGGTTGCTCTGTGAATTCTTCATCATCAGTTAGGAACCTAGGTGTGCTATTTGATCGCAATCTTTCCTTAGAAAGCCACGTTTCTAGCATTTGTAAAACTGCATTTTTCCATCTCAAAAATATATCTAAATTATGGCCTATGCTGTCAATGTCAAATGCAGAAATGTTAATCCATGGATTTATGACTTCAAGGTTAGATTATTGTAATATGTTATTGGGTGGTTGTTCTGCACGCTTAGTAAACAAACTACAGCTAGTCCAAAATGCAGCAGCAAGAGTTCTTACTAGAACCAGGAAGTATGACCATATTAGCCCGGTCCTGTCATCGCTGCACTGGCTCCCTATCAAACATCATATAGATTTTAAAATATTGCTTATTACTTATAAAGCCCTGAATGGTTTAGCACCTCAGTATTTGAATGAGCTCCTTTTACATTATACTCCTCTACGTCCGCTACGTTCTCAAAACTCAGGCAATTTGATAATACCTAGAATATCAAAATCAACTACGGGCGGCAGGTCCTTTTCCTATTTCCTTCGCATGATGCACTACTGTCGAAAACCACACAAATCCTATCTGGTTTCCTTGGATGATACACACCAAACAGGGGTAGGTACCAACACTCTTGTCCAGACTGTACTGGTGGAGCAACTTCAGCGTGTGCCTTCTTGAACATCTTCTCCATAAACTCTAGGAAATCGGCTTTCATCTGTGGTCATTTTTTTTTGCTGGAGCGAGACAAAATGGTCAAAAACCTGCTTCCTGTTGTTAGGCAGCCACTGTCTCGGCAACCGAAAGGGTAAAGGTGCGACCCAACTTTTAGAACTCTCCTGAAAACACTCAGTTTAGAGTGGCTGGCTGGATATTAGGTGTTGCGAGTCAATCCTAATATCAGACCTTCGACCCTTGCAGGGTGTCTAGGCGTTTCACCTGCTCAGGAAAGAGGGGAAGGAGAAGGATAGGTAAAAGAAGAACAAAAAAAAAACAAAGCTGCTGTGGGTTTTCCTAGCATGGGTTACAACAACTATTGAGCTAGGATGTCATGTGTAGCTAGTGTTTCATGAACCTTAACTTAGTGTCAGGTGTTCTACCTATTGTGAGGATGGCTGCACATTTCTTCATGGTGGGTAAATGTATGTGTAACTTTGTTACGCTAAAAGTTGGATATTCTACCTTTGGGAAGAATACGTTTGTTGAATGTGTTATCAGTAGATGTGTGTGGGTGTAGGTAATGTTGTGTGTTTTAATGGTGTAGTGCATGTGTGGTCAGATCTGTTCAAGTCTGTGTTGTCTCCCCCTTTTCTAGTATGTCACTGAAGACTGGCTCTCTGCATCCTTGGCTTGGATGAGGGCGTGTCCATGGTCTAATGGGGTCAGTCCAGCAAGGCAGGAAGTTCTTTAGCAGACAGTCCGAGGCAGTTTGGCATGGCTTGGTGCAGCTGGGTTGCAAAACTTTGTCTCCTATGTTGCATTCTTCTTGTGATGCCTTCTGGCTGTAGCAGACTTTCTGACCTTCTGTGCTCTGGTGGTTGCTGTTGCACAGACAGGAAATGTGGTTCTTGGAGTTGGAGTTAATTTGACAGTTTGTTAGTGACTGAGGTGATGTCCTTTAGTACCTCAAATTTTTCATCAACAGTTGGCCGTGAAAGACTTGTTCGTTCTGGGTCGTTGTTGAACAGGTGCTTGTCATCTCTGATGTGGTGTACCAGGTGATCACCGGCCTTCCGTTCTGTTGCTGGTCAGAGCGAGCATGACTCAACTTTGTTGTCATATGCATGTAAATGGTCTTGAAGGAACTCTCTCAGTTGTTCCATGACTTGTTCTGTCTTCTAATGGTAAGCGGTCATGTTCTTGTGCATACTCAGCACTGTTCATGTCTGAGTGGTGCTGAGGTGGGTTTTGTTGTCGCTTACCCACACGAGTTTCTCTTGGATGAGTGAGCTGATTACCTTTGGATGTCTGGTTAGGTTTCCAGATGTTCTTATCCTTTTGGTTTTTTTGAGAAGCGTGGCTGGTGCCATGGATTTTTCCAGCAGTTGGGCTGAAAACGGTTGTGGATATGGGTGTCACATTCTCTGTGCTCTTGATAGAAGACTCTGGTGTTGTGATGCCACTGGGTGTCGTCCAGTGCAAGGCTTGAGTCTTTGTTGACAGAGTTCAAGAGTGTGGAGGTTCTGTTACCTTTCTTTGAGGCCATCTTCTGCTTGTTATATGCCTTCTGTGTTAGGTCACGCAACTGTTGGATGGTCATGGAGTTCGGACAGGCCATGACACCTAGATGGTGACTGGCTCCAGGGTGCAGATTTTTTAGGAAGAGGCTTTTGAAGTTCACATCCTCTTCAAGTTCAGGTTGGTTGTGTGCACCAAAGTAGGCTTGTCAGAGTCGGTTGTAGTAAGCTTGTGGAGTCTCTTGACGACCTTGTTTGGTTTCCAAGGCAGTTAACAGTCCATGTTCAGACTCTGGGTCTGTAAACTCTTTAATCAGGACCTCACGAAGTCGCTGGTAGTTTGACTTAGTTTGACTGGGCTGTCAATCTAGGAAGTTTCATACCTCGGGACTGGACGTGGCTCTAAGGATGCATAACCTATCTCTGTCAGTCACATCAATCAATCAATCACCTTTATTTATATAGTGCTTTAAACAAAATACATTGCGCCAAAGCACTGAACAACATTCATTTGGAAAACAGTGTCTCAATAATGCAGAATGATAGTTAAAGGCAGTTCATCATTGAATTCATTGATGTCATCTCTGTTCAGTTGAAATAGTGTCTGTTTTAATTTGCAATCAAGTCAATGATATCGCTGTAGATGAAGTGAGGTGAGGTCTCATTTCCAGATGAAATTCAATATCTCGCAAGCCTGGATGTCGTGGCCCTCTGTGGATTTCGGGTTGAACCTGCTGATGTTTTTAGACAGCCTGTTGAGGTCTTTGATGGTCATCCCGTGTGCAGCTCCAAGGTCTTGGACGGGAGGTTTTCTTTCGTTGGCAGGAAAGGGTTGTGTGGCGAAGGCAGGTGAGGTTTTGGGTTGTGGCCCTTCGCTCCTTTCATCATATGCCAGTTCTTGGACGTGAGGCTAAGAAAGGTTTCTCTTTCCTTGGCTCTTGTTTGTGCTTGTAAGCATATTGGAGTTCTTTTCTGACCATGTAGAGCTTATCGTTGGTATCATCTAGTTGTTGGGTCAGAATGTCCGTTTCAGTTCTGTACCTTTCAAGGTGGTCTTTCAAAGCACTGATTTCAGAATTCTTGTTTCTGATGTCTAGCTTGGCTTTCTCTAGTAGCCGTTCGGCATACTGTAGTCTGTTTACCAGGTTTTTCTGAGCAGCCGTTGCATGTTGCTGGTCGAGCTGAGCTGCTGCCAGGGCTGCTAGGAGATTCATAACTTGTTCCGTTGTTTCCTGCTCCCTCTCGCTGGGTGCTTTGAGTTGATCTTGGACTTTCACTTCCAGCTTTATCTATGCGACGTTGAGCACCTGTCAGCTCCTCTTGAAGGTGGGTGATGTGCTTGTCACTCAGTTTTAGCTGGGTTGTGAAGGCATAGCTAAGGGAGCTGGTGATCTTGACTAGCTCCTTGTGGTTGTTGTTCGGGCTTGAATCTTGTGTCAGGTACCTTCTCAGGATTAGGATTATTATTAAAAATAATAACAGTTCAAATGTCTTTGGAGTGAGGCTGTCTGTCATGCCTCTCAGCCAAGTGTTCACATCATCCCCATTGGCAATGGGGTCTGCAGTCTGCGGCATGTTGGCACCCTGGGGAGAAGAGAGACTGACACAGATCTGTGTGGAGTAAAAGCCTATGTGTTATGGGACAATTAAGTGTTGTATCAGTGATTGTGAACCACTAGTGAAATGTGGTGATGACTGTGTTGGTCTCAGGGTGTCTAAGTAGACTAGAGATGTGAAGACTTTGTCACTCTAATGAGGAAGAGGAAAAGAGGGAAAGAGGTGAAAAACAAATTCAATGACAAGCAAAAATTTATGTTTTTCAAATGAGGAAAATTCATTTTTTTCCTATTAAATGTTATCAAAAAGGTAAACAATATTATTATATTTCTTGTTTTCGACAAAAGAATACAATAATAATGCTGATATCTCTTTCCTTAGTCAATCAATCAATCAATCACCTTTATTTATATAGTGCTTTAAACAAAATACATTGCGTCAAAGCACTGAACAACATTCATTTGGAAAACAGTGTGTCAATAATGCAATTGATGTGGGCTCTTCGAAGATCCCAGGTGGGGAGTGTCATGCCATTTAAAGGAAAATAATAATAAAAGGTTTTTGTTATGGTTTTAACAATATAGTGATATATGTTTATCTTTGTAACTGTAGTGACGCGCTACTGCGCAGGTCACGAATCGGGAAGTTGATCGCTATGCGATAGTCAATCCCAACAGCCTGCAATCTCTCTCAGTCACCTGTTTTTCCAAAGATCGCATTTTTCATAATCCGTTCTGTTTCCACAAGCAACCTGTTTAGAGCAGCTAAGAAGAAATGTAAATGCGTTAGTAGCACTGATCTATATATTACTGGATCGCTCATTGCATTCTAAACTGCCAACAGACAGTGAAGCCGCTTCTATATTATAGATCAGTTGTTAGCAGTATGTCTCTGTAGTACCGGTAGTTACAGACTCCCGAGTATATTTGGCACCCGCAGCTGCATTCAGTTGCTTCCGTGTTAGTCAAAGCACAGGGCTCCAGACAGTAGCCGAATATATTGTAACAACAATGAGTTTTACAGAATAATTAACTCAAATGATATATAGGGAATTTGAATAATTAATCAGGAATATGATTAATATATATCTCAGATGACAGTTACATTACATTTGATTGATTATGAAAAATAGCTCAATTGCCTATACCAATAAATAATCACAGGGCACTGTAACTTACTCATTAATATGTCAATATTACATTCTTCATATCAATTGTTGTGATATCCCTTACTGTAAATTACTGCAAATCAAACCGTGGTTTGTCCAGCAAACCAGACTGACCTATCAATTTCCAATAAAGTTATCACTTATTATAATTCAAGGAAAAATATTCTCTGGCCATGAAAACATTATCCTATCCTTATGATAAATTTAGTTTCTAAATTTAAAGCTTGTAGCTATAGATCAGACATCTCAGTGACTCGTAATGTAAGTGGGGTGGAGTCCAAGCCAATCGTCAGTATATGGGTTTTTAATAACATCAACTAGTAATACATCAAACTACAAATCACACAGAGTAAATATGCGTACGACAATTCAAACAATAAGCTTTATACAAGACATAACGGAATCCAAAAAAAAGGAAGAGAGAGGGCGGACCTTGTTCGGTCGTTCTTATGGCTTGAAATGGTTCACGCCCCTTTTTCGAGGGAACATCCAATGAATGTCCGCGATCTGCAGCGGGAAAAAGTTCCTTTGTCTCTGTGGAGACAACCCCCTGGTGATCTAGGGCTTGTCAGATTTCCTCAGGGAAATTTCTAGCAAGTTCGTAATTCCAGATTACATAAATTTTTCAGTACTTTGCTCTAGATAAATGGGTCTGTCACAGCATGACGATTACACAGATACTAAACATAATATATATAGATGATCAAAACATGTGATCGTGTACTTCAAATGCAGAATTACACACATTTAAAGATTTGATTAACACATGATAACACTGCAGATAGTCCCAATTTATATGGGAAACATCTAATGTACCAAAAAGGGAATATGTAATACATGTATAAAACATAAAAACAGAAAGTTAATGAATACATTCCATAGAATGCATTGGGGAAAAGAAACCAGTGATTTGGCTTCTCTCCTCTCCTGTTGTCCAGGGTGGTCGTAAAGTTTTACGACCTGCAAAAGTGGGGGTTACATACACATGACTATTTGAGAAAGAGTTAGGCTGAGGAGAACATTTCCACTTATAAGTCAGCACTTTAACCATTTACCCAGGATTAACCATTTTTATGCAATCCACAAACATTAAAAATACATATTAATAAGGACTTACAAAAGTAAGGAACTTTACGAAAGGTTTCCTTTGTGTATGTTGGAATGTGGTTGGTTTAGTGTCTCCTTTGAGGCTCGCCCACGTGACTCTGGAATTTCTTGTCTCGTAAATAACTGTCACGTAAAGCAGGATGTGGCCGACTTCAGGGCGGCCAAAATGGTGAATTACGTAAACAACGAAGGTCCTTGTTTACTCACGTTCTGGTCTTTTGCTCCGAACGTGTTAAGAGTCAGGAATTCACTAGTATGGACAGATGGCTGAAATACCATCAGCTCATTAGTGTTACATCTCCCCCTTTTCCGTCGGATGAAGTCCCTGTGTGGACATCATCGGACGGCAATCATCACTATGGGCAGATGAAAGGTGGATCATGACGGCAGGTGGTTCAAGATGGTCATGTAGCAGGTGGGTCATGATGACATGTGGTTCCTGAAGCCGATGATTCAGCTTGATGGGGTTTCGGTGTTGTCTTGACTTGGCACCCCCTTTCCGGGGATTCCATCGGAGACCTCCAGCCACAGTTGTCGTGAGTTTGGCTGTAGAGGTTTGCATCAGTTGAGTATCCTGTATAGGATGAAGGTCATGCCAAGAGTCAGGGCGGGACCAATGACAGTGGAGATGCCCCATGCAGTGTCGGCAGCAGTATAGGCTAGGACCGCAGATGACTGGTTCAGAATGGGCTGTCGAGACAGTGCTTGGAGGGCTGTGTCGACAGGAGTAATGTCAATGTGTTGGGTGGTACCTTTCAGTGCTTGGTCAAGCAGATTGGCACGGGTGGCGGTGTCATGCTGGTCGTAGGTCAGCGTAGCTGAGCGCACAGGAGTGTTGACGAGCCATCTGTTACCCGCAATCTCTGCTTGCGTTTCTGTGACTTGTGTACGAGGCTTGGCCCAGGGTTGCAGCTCGCAGATTCCTTCAGAGTTATGTCTGAGGAAGGGTTTGCTAAGGCAGAGATAATGAATGTCTTTGGACAAAGCACACATGTGCATGTTTGGGGCCAGGTACAGCTGTGTGTCGCTGTCGTGGTAGGCCACCACATTTGGAATGTGTGTTTTGGTGTGGGTGTTGCTTTTCCACATCCTGACACTGACAATGTCTTTAGGTCTGTAGACTTGGCTTGACTCGCTGATGGGTTGGTTCAGGAGCACGTTCACTTCTCTCTGTTTGGGGTTGACGTGCCGTAGGAAGGCGCTATCCAGAGAGTTGGCCAGGTGTATTTGTCGCAGGTCAGCTGGCATGGTGATGGCGTAAGGCAGCACAGTTAACACAAGGCTTAAGGGTGTCATGTATGGTGGGGTTTTACTCGTGGTTAGGCTGTCTTTGGAGGAGCTAACCTCCCACAGCATGTCTGTTGTTAATGCTGTAAACAGATGAGTCTGGGTAAAGTCCTTCTGAAAGACAGTAAACAGTGGTTTCAAGGAGTTTACAGTCTGGTTCGCTGCATTGACACTGGACATAACAATGTTAAACATTCTGGCGGCAGCAGCGGCTCTAAGCAAAGCTCCCGGGAACTGTTTGGAGCGGTGGTGGTGTCCACCTAACTCCATTTGTGTAACCGTCACTTTCTCATGTTGGCTGAACAGGTGTTTGACATCGGCCTCAGTGTGAGTGAGGGAGTCCTCTCTCCATCGGAACCTTGTACAGCTGTATTCGGTTACAGTGCTGGGGTAGTGTGCCCTGTCATCAGTAGTCAGGAGTCTCAGCGGTTTTCTCGGTGGCAGCTGTCCTCTCTTTGGCTGACAGCACGGCACGGCAAACCACAGCAGCATCCTGGTACAGATAATAGGGAGAGAGAGAGAGAAAGGGGAGAAAGAAACAAACAAGGCCTGTCTTTGGTTGGACAGGACAGTCTCTTTGCTTCGTGGGCGGCGACTGGGTTTAGCTCGCCCTCGCCCATGTTTTGCCACATCTTGCTGCTGGCATGACGCTTGCTTCAGTGTTTTGTCAGTGGCTCTGGTGCTGCGTGGTGCAGTACATGCTGCGTCATGGAAATATATTAGCATTATCCCCCTTTTGCTCCGTGGCATTACAAGCCCTGGTATTGTGATGTCAGACGGTGCACAACCCACAATATTGTTCTGTGCACACAGCATGGTTTGTGTATGATGTAATGGTCTGGGGCTTTGGTTGCCAGTGACAGTAGACTGGTTGCCAGGGTGGATGGAGGGGTCTGAGAGGGGGTAAAGCAAAGTCATTATCGAGTTTTCAGAAGCACGCATGTCCGCTATGTTGGTCTGTGTAGACAACAGAGCCAGCGTAAGTGATTCTGAGGTAGGCAGTTTAGCTAGTAAAGTTCTTATGCTGTGTGTAATCACTTCAACCTTGAATGTGGGTAGGTGGGTTGGGAGTGACCACAGAATGTTGTTTAGTGTGCCAGTTTTGGCAAGGGTGTCAGTGTGATCTTTAAAGTCCTTGTCTAGACTTGGTAACTTCGAGTGTCCTTTTACCTTCTTCTAGTACACGATCACATTGTGTGTTTTTGTGATGTTATCACATTGCTGGAACAGGTGTTGGTGTTTGACATGCTTGTTGTTTGCAAGTGTGAGTCCGAGTTCCACACATTCAGGTAAGGATTGGAAGAAACCCAGTGTGTGGTGTAAGGTTTGACCACATTGCAGGTTGAGCCAAACAGTGACCCCTTTGGTGTAAGCTGGAACCACCGTACCCTGTTTGTTGACTAAGGTACAGAGGCTTGAACTTGGGCCTGTCGTTAGGGCGTTGTACTCATGGCTGGCTGCTGGGGTTCCCGTGACCTCTGTGACCTGACCGTCTGGCTCTGTGGGAGTTCCCGTGACCTCTGCGACCTGACAGTCTGGCTCTAGCAACCTGTGTGGCTGGAGAGAAAAAGGTTCTCGCACTTGAGCAAAGTCTTTTAGCTGTTTGAAGTTCAGAAAAGGGTCAAAGTGTTCTAGCAGGTCTTTGTCGATGAGCAATGTATGAGTGTTCATTGGTGGGACATACATGGGATGTACTAGACCCATCAGAACGAATGTCAGGTGAATGGAGACAACCTGTTCAAACCGGATGTCATTCTGTCTGTACGCCTGTACATTCAGTTCATACGTTTGAGGTGTAAGAGTTCGATCTTGTCTCTTAGTTTCAAATTGGAGTCTTTTGAAAAGGTGAGATGAGATCACGGTCAGGTTTGATCCTGTGTCGATCAGGTCTTCCCTGTTGACTCCTTTTTGGCCCACCCCCTTTTTGACAAGGCTGCCCAGGAATGTTGGCATCAGGGCAGGTGTGACGATCGGTGGGTGGTGAGGACCGGTCTTGTGTAGCTCGCTGCGAAGGCAGGTAGTCAAAACAGCATTTTCTGGTACCTTGTGTTTGCGGTACCTGGTGTGAGGACCTGTGCTGTCTCGTTCAGGGTGTGCAGCTGTTGACTGTGGAGCTTGGGTGTTGTTGTCACTTTGTGCTGTAACAGTTAGCTCTGTGGTCTGTAGATGACAGGCAGTGTTCTGGGTGCTTGGCTCATCTTCCTTGCGAGTTTTCATGTGAAGAAGATCTTTCAGCACCCTCAGGATCTCTGCTGTCTCAGACGTGGCTGCACTGTGTTGCCCTCTGCTGGCTTGGAACGGTATTGACTCTGTAAAAATATCTGTGACTGCGGTGTTGTAGGGCGCCATCTAGAGTTAACTCCAAGCAGTGCTCAGAGACAGAGACTTTGGTTTTTTTTTACAGTTTTTTCACAAATAGTCTTTTGCTTGGTGCAAGCTTTGTGGACTAAGTTCCGTAACTCTTGTGTAGTCCTGTTACGGGGACACGCTGGGACTGGCATGTAGGTTTAGGAGGAACAGAGTTTTTAAGTTGAAATCCTGTTCCATACCTGGTTCGTTGCATGCTCCGAAGTAGGCGTTTCGTAGCTGAGTACAGAAAGTCTGTGGGTTTTCAAATCGGCCCTGTTTGAGGTCCATAGCAATAAGGAGCCCATGGTCTGAGTTTGGATCAGAGAATTTAAGAATCAAAGTCTGTAGCAGTTGCTGGTAGTACGCTTTGACAGTCTCTGGTTGACGATCCAGAAAGCAATGCACATCACGGCTGGACGTGATTTTTAACAGGTACAATGTGTTCACATCTGTCACGTTGGCGACAGTTTGCAAATGAAAGTCAATGGCTTGTAAAGAAGCATGAACGTCATGTCCTCCTGCAGGATCTGGATTGAATGTAGAGATGCTTCTGGCTAGCTTGTGAAGTTCTCTGTGAGCAGTGCAGGGTTTAGTGACATGCGTTCTCTGGAAGGGTTCTCTTCCCTCCGTTGTTGACAGGTGTTCTTGTAAGCTGGCTGGTGATTTATTGAGCCGTGAGCTTTCACCCCCTTTTTCAGCTCTGGGTTCTTGGCTGAAAGGGTTGGAGTGGCGGGCCAGGAGAAGCTTTGTGGTGTGCGTTTCTCCGATCCAGCCACTCTGTAATCTGTGAGATTGTCTCAGTTCTGTGTGAACAGTGTCAAGTTCATCTTGGAGCTTGTCTCTCTGCAGAATAAGCTTGTTGAATTTAGCTCGGGCCGCTTGCAAGTGTGTTTTGCAGGCCCAGGTTTATAGTCTCTTTCTTTCAGTTCAGTCTCTGCTCTTTTTAGGAGAGCGCCACCTTGCTGGAGTTTTTTGTTGAGGTCTTTTCGGGCTTCTCTCTCCAGCTGTTCTCTTTGATCTGTGTTGAGGCGAAGATCTTGCAGGGCATTGTGAAGTCTTTCAACTCCTTTCTGTAGCTCTGGATCTGTGTCGTCCTCTTTCTCGCGCTGGTTCTGGGTCTCGAGGAGGAGCTGATCAAGATGATTCTGGGTTGGGGCCTGGTCCTTCCAGGCCTCCTCCGCGATGTTGCTCCATTCACCGAGCCGTGCCTGGGCGACGAGAATGTGAACTAGGCTTCCGAAGATCCTGGCGAGTTCTCTGTAGTAGTCGCTTTGGTTTGGATCGCGTGCCATCAGTTCATCTAGCTCGGTGTCTAGTTGCTCTGGGTGCTGCAGGTTACTGGCGTCCTTGGGCAGAAAGGGGTCGTCACTGCTTTCAACCATGTCGAGAGGTGGCCCCCGTGGACTGCTGGACTGGATGCCTGGAACATCCTGATTCTCTGTCGGTGAGAGAAGCACAGCACACACACACAAAAGACCAATGCAGTTCGTTCTACGTTTAACGAGCTATATTCATACGGGCTGTGCCGTTTATGAGAATTTTGGGGCTAACTGATGCAAACAGTCGACAGTTAAGTATACCAATTAACTTGGGTCAACGAAGGACCTGAAATGGAGATTTGACAGCAGTAGCCTAGCGGGTCGTGTGATGACACCGGCTGCTGGTGGTCGCTCTACTATTTAACTCGTTGGTGGCTCCCAGGTTACTGTCTCTATGTGAAATGAAGAAACAAATCACCACAGAACAGAGGGTAGAAAAAGATCAAAGTGAAACAACACTTGAAATGAGATAAAACAATAGAAACACAATGTGTTAGTGAGAATAAGGAGGCCTAAGCCTGCTGCTAGGTTTTAAGATAGGGCCAACAGGTGAGTGGGCTATCTGGGTAGGAAACCTAGAGATATGGTGTGGCTTAAAGAAGCAGAAGGGTCAAACACTTAAAATATATCCGGGGGAATATCTAATATTCTGTGGCTTATAATAAGTGGATGGGTTTTATCATATTGAGTTCACCTGGGTGAACTGAAGTCATTCAGGTGGGAACCAGTGGCTTGGTCAACCTCTCCGGTGCTCCCCAAACACTCAACCACAGTGTCCCCGGTCCTCCGTTACTCTGGCGGTGTCGCCGTCTCGAACGGCTTGTGACTTTTAGGCACAACCTTTGGAGTGCCAAAATTGCTGATGTCTCTTGAGACAAGAGGAACCGAGTTTCACTCGCAGCCAGTATCGGTAACACCGGTTGGGCAGGCTTGCTCACTGGAAACCTGAGATGACTGTCCAATCACCGAGGGAGTTCTACAATCAAATACACAAAGGATGAACAAAGGAAACTTAAAGTTAATTAAGGTTTGGTTTGTTTAACATCAATTGAGTAACTATATATGTAGAGAGGAAAGGTAACAGCTTTACCTAATAATAATAAAACAAAACAAAGGAATTATGATAATAATGGTAATTATCAAAATAACCTAAGTCAAAAGAGAGAAGAAAATAATAAACATCAAATTAAAGACAGGAATGAAACGAGGGAGAAGGAGTAGCTGGTTTTCACCACAAGGGGGAAACTTAGTTCAAATTAAAAATT